>NC_041046.1:4226365-4531365 GCF_900634775.1 Gouania willdenowi
AACAGCTTTTAAGCCAAAAAGCACGGTTACACACACGTGCACAGATACAGCCCTAGGGCTGCTCAAGCTCCTCCCCTTTTGCCCTGCATGATAACAGATTATTTAATAGTTTAAACTAAATATTCCTACTTTTTCTCCCATTTTAAGCCAATATTGACACTTTGAATCTTTTTTACCACTTTTTCTGTCCATTTTTAGCCACTGTAATTTTCCACTTTTAACTAATTTATGTGGTTAAAATAATGCTTTTATTGAAATACACACTTCCGCTAAATTTTTCTGCCTGCTCAGCGGGCTACGCCGTATCTGCTGCGTTTGAAGTGTGTTGTGTGTTCATTGTAAAGGCTCAACTGGAGGATCTATTTAACACTTATCCAAGAGTGATCACAAGTAGCTTAATTATTTAGTTTAGCTTTACATATACACACATACAATGTGTTTTTGTGGAAATTATGTGAGTATTTTTGTTGCTTTTGCTGGGAAAGAAAACTTTCATAAAACATGTAATTGATCTGATCTGTTTGTCTCACAGTTTCATTGATCATTATCGACTTGGGATGATAAATTAATAAAAAAAATAAGCTTTATTATAGTTGAGCTACTTTTTTGGTCATGTTTACGTCGCTTACATTTCTCTGATGTTTTTCTTTTTTTATTTAATGTAGAACAGCCTGTATGTTACGCTAGCTCCTTTTTCAAAGTATTTTGCCCAAAACTGACAATTTCCCCACATGTGTACACGACTCAGTGAAATGCATGAAGACACATCTGCCTACACGTGTACAAATTACACTTTTGTGTTAGAGGGAGAAAAAAACACAGCAGATTTAATACATTCAGCACTTTAGGCCAAGATGAAACCAAAGAGTCGTGAAATAGGAAGTGACAAATAGTGGCTGCGCTGCAGAGTGAGATATTGTGTATGTGCCGTATCAGCCCCACGCTGTGGAGGTGTTTGTGTAGGCTCCGTCTGCTGAGCATCATTGACTATGAAAGCATACATCATCTTTCTACGACTTCAAAAAGACAGAGAGTGAACATGTAACATCCACATATCTCAGTGGAGGGTTTTATAGAGCTATCTACTGTAAATCCAATAACTAAAGGTGTGTTTGACTGGTGAAATAGTTTGTCAATCAAACCTGGTCATTGGATTTCTGTCTTTTATCAGTTTTATTCACAAATGCGTCACACATACTACGCTGAGTAAAATTGCCTGTGAGGGAGCGGAACCTCTTACACGCCGTGTCCGCCAGCGGAGGAGACGTAAGCGGTGTGATTGGAAGTTAAATGTCGCCAGTCAAGAACGCAAGGCATGATGGGTAATTTTTTACATTGAGTCTTGTTTAGGGCTGGACAGTCATCATGTGTATCGAATATGAAGCAGTTTAAACTTTGTATATTAGAGTTATATGTATTTTTTTATAAAGGAGTACGCCATGAACTTTGACCCCAACTGATCTTTTTCCTGGTCACCCGTACAGCTTTGATCCAATTATAAAATAAAATACTCCACTTGAGATGAGCTTTTCAAATATGTAAGCATCAAACATTTCTGTGGCAAAAAAGGTTGACTGCACATCCTTGACATTTATGAGATACATACGTGTCATTAGTGCTGCATTAATAGTCGAGGAGGAGTTCCACGACAAAGGAGTTGTGGAAGAAAAATAATAAGAATTCCAACGATTACAATGTATTTGGCAATTTTCAATTTCCAAATACAAATATGCAGCAACATGTATGAAGAATAGAACTCCACACACTGAGGCTTCAGGCCTGTAACGACACTCTGTGTTTCTAAGGAGAATTCTGTGCTGCCGTGCAGCGTGCACACGTAGCCGAGTCGCTTGCAGATGAAGATGTTTCTGTACAGCTGAGGTGACGATGGAGCCACAAAGGGAAGCGAGTTTGTCACAGACAAGCAGCGTGTGCAGCTGAGGTGGCAGAGACGCCACAGCAATGAGACGTGAGCTGCTGCAGAGCTGAGTTAGTGTGAAACCTCACTCCATCTCCTCGTGTGTTAGTGATGTGGAATAAAAATGGTTCTCACACTTCAGTGCTGTCACTAGACCTGCATTCACGTTAGCTGTGTGTGTGACTTCCATTCCTAGGAATCCTCCAAATATTGTGATACGGTCGTCTTTTATTGAGTTGAAACCAAGTGCAGCAGCAGCATCTATAGCTGCTGAAATTAATATTATTGCTTGCACAGAGGAGGATATTAGTTCCACACTGGAAATTAAAAAAATGTTTGTGGTCGAGCAACGTCATGCAGTTTATACAATTTTTATAATTTATTTTCATAAAAATATTCACTCAGAGGTAATAAGGATACGTTCTTTTCCATATGGGAACCAGTGTTAACTTTCTTGGCTGAACACAAAGTTCTGCTTCATTCAACTGAGCAGAAACTCCTGTATATGTATTTATTTGTATACCTTTATTCAAATGTATGTATTAATTTATTAAATGTTTCTTCTCTGTTCAACAATTCATCAGGGTACAATATTATTAAAACATTTTCTTTCAGTCAAAACGTATTTTTCACCATCATGGGTTTTTATTTTACTTTTGTTTTTTGATATTCTTTGTCATATATTCCCAATTGTTTTTATTTATTTATTTATTTATTTATTTATTTATTTATTTATTTATTTATTTATTTATTTTTTTTATTTTTTTTATTTATTTCATTTTTTTAAAATTTGTATTTGATTTTATTTTATTTCTGTTATTTATTTATTTTTATTTTTTATTTGAATGTGTACACCTTTTTCCTTTCCTTCTGTTTTTAATGGAAATGTCAGTGACTGTATATTGTTTGTATCTGTTAACTTTTCTGAATAAAAATAATTTTGAAAAATGAATAATAATGATAATTGTGACTTGGAGCTGTTTTAAAGCAGATTCTGAAGGTGGACATGGTGGTGGCTAAAGGGTTTTAAAACTGAAGGTTTATGTTGAATGGAAGAGGACTGACAACAGGTGGCTGTTGGCATGGCAACAATTTGCCATGAGCAATAACAATCATGTTATTTTGAATATGAAATGTGGGCAGAACAGATGTGACACGCTAGATGTTGGGACAAGAAAATGCAAATACATTTTTATCTGATGAATCAAACCTGCTCTAATAGTGTGCATAAACGTAGCTCCGCCCACTGGCACAGCTTTACACACAGTGATGACTCAGTGCTGTGAGGAGAACACGCAGAGGAAACAGAAGGAAAGAATGGTTGACCTTTTTAGTTTGAATCAAAAATAATGGACTGTTTCTTGTCTATGAAGCGATGGCACAAAGGTTCATTTTTAAGCCCTGAAAACTGCTTTTTTCAGGTCATTAATATTCATCATTAAAAGAAACACATTTGTTTTTGGCAGAAAAAAAATCATCAAGAAAACATGCACCAAAAATGTGGCTTTTGTGTTTATATGGTCGTGCTTTAAAATGACACCCTGCACATGTCAGTGAACTGTATGTTTGTCTAAACTCCTGTTACAATGTACACTTTTAATTTTAAACACCTTCTTTATTAAACAATGTAACAGGTTGATTTGATCAGATCATTGATCAGATTACTGCATTCTTCTGTCCGAGTCACAGTTAAAATCTCTCCTTTTTTCCCTCATACAACGACAGATACACATTTGTTTGTGTGGAAAAACTGGTTTTAATAACTTCATCCATTCCTACGTTCAGAAATGATCATTGCATCGTCATCATCATCATCTGTCATCAATACGGTACCTGCTCTAAAGTGTGACCACGTGTGATTGAGGAAATAATCCCACAGAGCGTCCTGCTTTAATCCAGAGGAGATGTTTGCAGTGAAACAGAACCAGTGGCTTCCATAAAACTCAGTTTGAAATATTTTAAATATAAATAGTTTAAAGCCTTATGGAGCTGATGTGAGTGAGTCTGAACTGAAGCTGAGCCTCATTTAAATATGTGTGAGAGCAGTTTGTGGTCCATCATGTTTCACCAACCTCTGCATACGACAGCTTCACTTATTATTTATTCTGTAGTGGATCAAACTGTGGCTTTACGTTGGACATAGTATGAAAATAGCTGGACATCATGTGACCAACGTGGACAGTAGTCAGACGTCTTTCAGAGTTTTAATTCATCCAGCAGCAGCAGCCGAGGCACAACTTACAGCTGATCAGCTCCTATCGTCTCTGAAGAATAAAGAGTGAACAGCACAGATAAAATATCATAAAATGTGACACATTTTGTTCCTTCTAGAACTGTTAAATGTCAACATATTAGAAATGCTGATGGTCAATTCTTTGGCGTGCTTGTGTGACTCCTCCCACACCCGGGACAGCGTGTCACTTTGGATAGATTTCTGGATCTCTTCTGTAATATCATGTTTGTCTGGCTTCAATTGTGTCTGAGTCCAAACTTCTAGTGCAATATAATGTTTCACCTTATGGTGGCGCTGCACTTATTCCAGGTTCAGAAGAACGTAAGAGAAAAAGAACTTAAGCAGACGGGAGAAGGCATGATTTGAATGGACACGCCCACATTTCAGGGTCACACGACCCAGAGGGCGTATCTGGGATGAAGGCGCGCAGCAACTGACTCAAGTCCAGGCAGAGAATAGCACGCAGACAAAAACAGAGCAGCTTTTTGAACTTATGAACACAATAGAGACGTTTGTTTTTAGGCCACTGGACTCAAAATGTCACTCACTTTGTTCTTCTTGTTGTTGTGTACACTACTGTAGTTACTCCTCTGTTATTCAGGCTGCAATTCTATAATCTATGGATGTGCATCAAGGCTCGGAGCCCCATTTTTGATTTGGTACCCAGGGAGGCCCCAAGAAAAAAAACAAAACAAAAGTGGATTTCTCATTTATTTATGAGTCAAATATTACAACGGTTGGTGATGCTGAATCATTGGCACATACCAATATATAAATGGGGCCCATTACCCCGTACGTGTCACGGGGCCCCCGGGGGCCCTATTTTTAAAATGACTTCTCCTCCGTTAGTTCTCGTTAGATTGGAATGCAGTTTGGTATGAATACTCTATGAACGAATATGATGAGACGCTCGCAGCCCATAAATACCAATATATAAATGGGGCCCATTACTCCGTAGGTGCCATTGGGGCGCCAGGGCTCCACTTTTAAAATGACTTCTCCTCCGTTAATGCTCGTTGAATCAGGCTGTATGTTGACATGGATGTTCTATGAGCAGATGTCTAGAGCCTCTCTGAGACCTTTTTTCACTCTGTGGAACTGAGTCATTTGACTGAATTCTCGGGAACGTTGAACATGCTATTCAGCTCAGACACGTTCTGCGGGCCCTCCATAGTTCATCCAAACCTTTAGTCAAAGAGCTCCAAACAAGTCTGCAGTGGAACACGTTCATTTTGTTTTTAAAATGTGAAAAATGAAAAAGGAAGTGACATAATTCAGTATTTTGGACAGAAATGTTCTAAACATTTCCATCTTTATTTTAGAGAATTACCAAATGTGCAGTTAAAACAACAGTTTGTATTGTTTCACAAATGTTTAATGTTTTACAATCAAATAACATTGGGTGTTTAATGTCAATTAGAAAAACTAAAAATCTGGATTGGCAGGTCAAGCTTTTTAAAGAGCAGTGATCGGTGCACCCCTACTACATAATATGAGAAATTCAATGTATTCAGGAAAATAAATGAGAATTTTCCTTGACCTGCCTTAGTCTGCAGTGTCTGTCTCTCAGATGTCATTTCCTTGGTTTCTCTTTATCTGCTCATCACAGAGAGAGAGAGAGAATGCACTGGATTCACCTCCGTCGGCCTCCCACCTCTTTTATTTGCAGAGGATTTGTTGAAATCTATTTTTTCCCTTTGTTTTTCAAATATCCTTCCATTGCTTTCTTTTTTCCCCCAAACTTCATCTGCTGTTTGTCTTGTTTGACTCGTATCAACATCAGGTTTCTCATGTTGAGGGTGGGAGTGTGTGAGTGGATGTATGTTCATGTTTACAATATTAAAAGTAACTAGAATAATTTACATTGCTACAATGCAAGTGGGAATGCAAAAAAAAACTGGCTGTTTGTGTTTCTTGTCATTGAACACAAATTTGTACACAATACCAAAAGCTGAGATATTCGTAGGCAATACTCACAGAACTAACAGCATGATGTTATTAGGGTGACCGTGGCTCAGGTGGTAGTGGGTCGTCTTCTGATCGAGAGGTTGGGGGTTCGATCCCAGTACCTGACTATGTGTCGAAGTGTCCTTGGGCAAGACACTGAACCCTAAGTTGCTCCCAGTGGTCGACTAGCGCCTTGCATGTCAGTCCTGTCCCACTGGTGTGTGAATGTGAGAGTGATTGGGTGAATGAGCTGATATGTAAAGCACTTTGAGACTGTTTCACTGTGGGGATAAAACTCTATATAAATCATGTTCATTTACCATTTACCATTTACCAAGTCCATATTTAGAATCAAAGTTACAGATCTTGTCCAGGCTCCTCATGATGATTGCTCAAAGGATGGTGGAAGCAGACACTGATCACACTGAGCTAAAGCTGTCCATAGAAGTCTGAGGGCTAAAGTTCTACTTGTGGAAACAAAGTAAGTGCTAAGCATTCCTACTAAAAGTATAATTATGAGAAAGAGGAAGTTTGTAGCAACATTTTAAGATATAAATTGTGGCTGTAGATGCAGGATTAAAACTTTAACAGCAGGTTTTTTTTTTTTTTTCAAAGTTCATGAGCAGCAGCTGTCACTGCTTGCAAAAGCAGCCTAATTTTCATAAAACCCCAAATTCCATAAAAAGTAAGCAGCTGAACAATTTGATCTTTGAATGGTGTCAATTGGTTAAGATTTGCATGCAGCATGACAAAAAATAAGATAAAATTATCATGTCAAAGTGCAACAAATGAGATAGATTTGTAGACGTTGGACATGGACAACATGTTTAAAATTGACAGAGATATAACAGTAAAAGCATATAACCTAATACTACGTATGTTTAAAGTAAAAGTGTTATTGTTATTGATATCCTTTCCATGGCTAAAGCTGTAGAAATAAAAAACAGGGGTTGTTTGTCATAAAGTGTAATTGTGATGAGCAACATCTGCCTACTTTATAGTGAATGTTTTATGGATTAACTAAGCCTGTCGTTGATTGTTGAAGCGAGCTTTAAATATCGATGTAACAAATACAAACCCTCACTCTGATGTTATGTTTTTACTGTTTTCTCACTGATTTACAGCTATTTAACTCACAGTGGTTCAATTTAGTTTTTTTGGCTCCTAATTCACATCTTTCCACCGCCCCCATCATCGTCATCATCGCTGTGATGAGACTGTTGTTCTGCCTAAGTGACACCATTTGGCCAATTAGCCGTCGCCATAGACAGGAAGTGGTCCTCTATTATTTTCGCCCCTGTGTGCCGAGGCGCTGGTTATACAGCTCTGACATTCAAGCACGTGTCTCTGTCTCAATCCACAAAATCTCATAAAACACAAAGTGGGAACGAGTGTGCGGCGGATGACGGATGGAGCGGGAGAGCGAGCTGCAGCCAGCAGGACGACGACTCATCCAATTTGCCCTTGGTTTCATACTGCAGATTATACAATAACAATTAAATAGTGAGAGATATAAAAGCTAATGATGGGGTCTGTTATATTTGCATATGCAGAGAGCTGGGATGATTGCTTGCACCAAACAGCACTTAGAGAGCGTAATTAGAGAAGTCTGGTGGTGATGTCAACAGCCAGAGCAGTGCAGAGATTCCCTTTTAATGAGAGCTTGTCACTGTGTTCTGACACTCACACTGAAACACACTGAGACACACTTAAACCTCCGACTACACACAGCTTCACACTAGAACAGGATCCACTCTGTAGGATTTCATCAGTCTTTAAAGTGTCTGTTGCGTCCCCAACACAGCTTATACTTTTCATTAAGTTCTAGTGGTGGGACTAGATTCAAAAGATAAAATCTAATTAATTACAGATTTTAGAATTAATTAATCTAAATGTATGGCCTAACAATATTTGACATGAGAAGCAATGCTTTTTTTTTTAATTTAAATTAATTCTGGGTACATGACTAAAGCAGTGAAACCAATAAATTAACTTAAAAGTGGAAGAATTGTGTGTGTGTGTGTGTGTGTGTGTGGGGGGGGGGGGGGGGGGGGGGGGGGGGGTAATAACGTAATTAAAAATGTAGGAATATTTTGTTTAAACTGGAAAATAATGGGCATGACAAATTGTGAATGTGGTTAAATTGGCAACTAATAATTGTGAAATATGGTGAAAGGAGGTTAAAAGTGGCAATAATGGGTCAACATATGTGACATTAGGTGTAAAAGTGGTGGAAAGGTTTATAAGTGCTGAACATGTCTGGAAAGTAGAAAAATGTGCAGAAAAGGGATAAAATGTGATGTAAAAGTGTCAGAAATGGGAGAAATGTAGCAAAAATACATTAAAAAGAACAAAAATATGGCAAGAAAAAGTGATGAAAATAGATTAAAATATGGTGAGTTTGTTGTAGTTGCAGAAAAATGATTAAAATAAGCAAGTTTATTGAAGACATCTGGTGACCCCCTCCCCGTGTCTCGTGACTGATGCCAAGGCTGAGAACATGAAGATTGTAATGATGCTAAAGCACACGTGCAGGTAGAGGTCAGAGCGCTCTGATGTCCACTCGTTCCACTGTGTCGTGAAGGAGAAAAGCACAGAGCAGTAATTGAACCCATTACGTTGGGTCAGAGACAGGAACAAACATCCCTCGGCGCCTACGTCTGCAGTGCATGAGCTGTGATGTCATCGTGTTGATGGAAACAAACCAAAGAACGTGTTCCCCAACAGTCAGACTCATCAGACCCAGCTGTACTTTCATTAATCATCTAGTATTCAGGATGTTTTTTACTCAATAGGTGACATCATATGTTTTTTTTTACAATCTTTGAGAAATGAGGATCCCTCTACCCTCAGTGAGATGTTAGTCAGGTATGAACCCAGCAGGTCTCTGAGATCTATGGACACAGGTCAGATAGTGGAGCCCAGAGTTCACAGTAACCATGGTGATGCTGTGTTTAGTTGTTATGCTGCAAAGAAGTGGAACAAACTGCAGCAGAGCTGAAGTCAGCATCACATGTGAACATTTTTAAATCAAAGTTAAAGGAACTTTTTTCTCTACTGCATATGATTGAGAGAGATTTATGGTCATGTTGATGATGTCATGTGTTTGTTGATGATTTTAAATGATTTTACTGATGATTTTAAATGTTCTTATTGATTTTAAACAATTGAATGTTTTATCATGTAAAGCACATTGAGTTGCCTTGAGTATGAAATGCGCTATACAAATAAATTTGCCTTGCCTTGCCAAGTCTAGAATGTTAAACTCTCACACATTCATCCTGAGAGTGACACAATGCATGATGCATGTCTTAACGCTAATGTCTTACTCAAAAAATCACTTTGAAAAATCTTCCGCGAATACTACAAATATTATGAATACTGTTACAAACCCTCTCCAGTTAGAATAGTGCTTTTTGTTGCGAGTGTCACAAATGTGTCACGTAGAGTTGACATTCCTAAAGTGTGTAACCTCAGCAGTTATTGTCTCTGCAATAACCTAAATATCAATTGTTATGACATGTTAATGTCACCTGGCCATAATGATCAATGACAAAGACAGTGGGTGGTTATTTTGCCCTGGTTAATGACATGTTGTCATGACAATGTTTTCCCAAGAAATACCAACATAACTCCAAAGGTGTCATCATTTAGTGAACGACACGAAACAACAGCCTTCACGACACCTTATTCATGCTAATAACAGGGGTCATGTTACAGTAATGACAGCATAATGTCAGTCTGATGTACCCCCCTTCAAATAAAGTGTTACCCAAAATGAACACAGAGTTTTTTAATAACTGATATAAATGCTCTTGATTTACTGTATATAGCGCATTATCCCCACAATGAAGTAGTGTCAAAGCAATCAGAAGACGACCCCTGTGCCACCGTTTGCCTCATATACATATACATATACATATACATTTACATTTACATTTACATATACATTTACATTTACATTTACATTTACATATACATTTACATTTACATTTACATATACATATACATTTACATTTACATTTACATTTACATTTACATATACATTTACATGTACATGTACATATACATGTACATATACATATACATATACATTTACATTTACATATACATTTACATTTACATTTACATTTACATTTACATATACATATACATATACATTTACATTTACATATACATTTACATTTACATTTACATTTACATTTACATATACATTTACATGTACATGTACATATACATGTACATATACATATACATATACATTTACATTTACATTTACATATACATTTACATAGACATAGACATAGACATAGACATAGACATAGACATAGACATAGACATTTACATTTACATTTACATATACATTTACATATACAAACACATTTACATTTACATGTACATGTACATGTACATATACATATACATATACATTTACATTTACATTTACATTTACATTTACATAGACATAGACATAGACATAGACATAGACATTTACATTTACATTTACATATACATATACAAACACATTTACATTTACATTTACATTTACATGTACATGTACATGTACATGTACATGTACATGTACATATACATTTACATATACATATACATATACATTTACATTTACATTTACATGTACATGTACATGTACATGTACATGTACATATACATTTACATATACATATACATTTACATTTACATTTACATTTACATATACATATACATATACATATACATATACATTTACATTTACATTTACATGTACATATACATGTACATATACATTTACAGGTAGGGGATGTTTCGTACCAAAACTACGCCAGAAAATACACAACAAAGAAAGTCAGCAATGATGACAGATGGTGTCTTACCTTTGTTGTTTCTTATCAAAAGTGACTCCAATGTGCATAAAACTCGATATGTTGATGAATCCAAATCGTGTCGTCAGATTGATAAAGCTATTATAGATATTCAGCCATTTCTCAGTCGAGAAATCCATCCAATGAGCGCAAAGTGCTGTAAAATGGCAGGTTCTTCTTTTATCCACCCATAGTGTTTGATGTCACCAATTTCTACATACTCTGAGCTTTACAACGCTGTCAGGCATTCTGATTGGTCAAAGCATTGCTGAATAACACCCATGTGTAACGGCATCGAAGAGTGGAATGAAAAATAGCATTATGCATGGCACAGCAGAAACATGGATAAAAATGAATAATATTGGTTAAAAAAAATTAGACTAATAATGATTGGAATCAATTTGACTGACATACTGTATTACAGTTACACACTTGTTCCCAAACTTGTGAAAAACGTTGGCACAGTTGGGGAAAAGTGGGCTTTTGCCTGAAAACATACACAAAAACGTGTGTGTCTTTGTCCTATTGTTTATTATTATCACCAAATTTGCTGTAGTTGATGTCCATACATTAGATCAGTTATTTCTGCTTTTGTAGCCTTCGTTAATGATGATTGGCTTTATATTTGATGTAATTTGATGTAAATCTGTTTTTTTGGGTGGACTACAGATTTCTATATTTTAAATATTTAGTATCACTCAGTATCATATAGTATTTACAAAATTCACATCATCTGTAACCACTGAGGGCCTTATTCAATCTGCAAAAAAAAAAAAAAAAAAAAAAAAACCATGTAGGTAATGTAGATGCTTAGAAAAACTTGAATTGTTATGGGTATGTGATAGGAAAAGAGGCTGGTGAGTAGAAGAGATGCTTCAGCCAATCATGATTCTGGTGCAGGATGGTCCCATTGACCCTAAACTCAGCACCAGTAGCAGGTTTTTATTGGGTTGATGTGAAGCCACCGCTTGGAAATGGAAGCAAGTGTAAAAGTTTAGAAAAGAGGCTGCGTTCGTCTAAAATCACATATTTTGTAGATAAAATGAAAACTGCTGCAAACTTAGGAAGTTTTTTTTCATTTCTTGTCCGTGAGAGGATTACAAACCCAGACTTAAAAGTAGTGATTCATGCTTCAACCATGAAAGAGCAGTTTTGGGTTTTCAGGACAGAACTAAAGTTCTTGCTTCTTCTTCTTCTACTTCTTTTTTTGACCTCTAAATGAAAGTTGAGGCTGAGTTTTGTGGAATCACAGTAACACTTGTTCCCGTGTGCAAAGCCAACCATCGCTACTTCAAAGTTTTATCCTCGGGGGGACACAAGATTGATCTTTCTCTTGGTTTACCTTTATCAATCTGTCTCTACTACTCTTTACGTTTGTCTACTCCTCATCCATCTAGCTTCCCATTTATTCCCCCTTCCCTCACTCTATCTTCCTGGATCTCCTCAATCACCATTTGTCTCTTATTTACTCCTTCTTTCCCCTCCCTCAGTCTTTCTGTGTGGCTTTCAGTGTATTAAATGCCCTTTTTCATCCATGCTGGACGAGCATCTCATCAACTTTGTGAGGAACAATCCCTCCGTCTCCTCCTCTCCAAAAGATGAACAGATTACCGCTCCGTCCTTTAAAGGATGTGTTTTTATGGTACAAGAGAAAGAGGATTTGAAGCATTTAATGTTCAGGATTTATTGGAAAATGACTGTCACACTACATGGAGGCTGGCTTTGTGTGTTCTCTCATCCTGAAGCAGAGATATTGATTTAAACAGTCATGGGGGGCGGGGGGGGGGGGGTCCGTTTAGCTTCAGGAACCCTCCCTCTGCAAAGAGCCAAAGTACATTTATTAACATCAAATCTACACTTTGGAGATATTAGTAGTGGTGATTAAAACAATGTATCTAATTGATTAGGGACTTTATAATTAATTAATCTAAATAACTGAATTTCAAAAATGCTTAAAACATCACATCAGTCGACCATCGATAAAGAAATTGACCAATGATTTTAATCATGTATGTGTAAAATATGATTGTCATGATCAGATCTATATGAATACAACAGCTTATTGTAAAAACTGCATAGAATAAATTATAAAACATATATTTTTATACAAACACCGAGCTTTAAAATTCAATTTTCAATCTCAGCACGGCAGAAGTAGCAAAACTCACAGCGGAACTAGCAAAAATTAATTTTCCGGTAGTGCACATGCTCATAATCGATCTCAGTACGAGGAAAACTCAGACCGTGACACTGTAATATGCGATGTTCACAGACATTCAACTTTAAACCACAGATTATCTTGGGCCCCGATTTATTAACTCGGGCCCCTAGCTCGTGCCCTCCACTTACTAAGTCGGGGGCACGAGATAATTACCCCCTTTTTAAAATGTCCTTTACCGGCCTCCGTAGACTTTTGTTTCACTGTGAACAAACTGTTAAAACATTTCCTCTGTTCAAACTTAAATTGTTGATTTTATTTTTGCTTTTGTTCCCCTTCACCTGCTGTAAAGGTCGTTTCTTTAGCGCAGTTTATTTTCTTTAACACAGCAACGGCTGCTTTTTTCATCTCCACAGACAGTGGGAGAGAGTTTACACACACACACACACACACACACACACACACACACACACACACACACACACACACACACAAACACGCACACACACACACGGGAAAAAAATGTGTATTTTTGCAACACACCAGACAAACAGAAACAACAAAACATGATGAGACAAAGTAAGTGTTTATGTGTGAGGTAAATAAACAAATAAATAAGTAATTAAAAAAATAGAAAATGGATTAATAACAGTAAAAAATAAATATCAATAAGGAAACAGTATACACAATAATAAATAAAGGAATAAAGAGGAAATAGTCGGAGAAAAAATAAAAAAAAATACAAATTAATACAGTGGTTCCCAAACTTTCTGTTGTTGTGACCCCATTTTTAAATCAAATTTCTGGAGACTCTTTTTTTTTTTTTACTTTAAAATTACTTTTTTGATCATGTTTGTTTAATATGTTCCAGCTCAGATATTACTATACATAATGCATTTTATTTTAACTAGATTCATATTTGAGAAAGTGAAAGTATAGAAATAGTTTGCAATTGAGTGATGTTTTAATTTGAAAAAATAACTATTATTTAAGCTAAAACCTAAAACTCTTTTTTTTCATTCTTTTTTTTTTAATTGTGCAGAACAAATAAATAAAAAAATGTACTAAATGTAAAATTTTTAGACGATGTTCTGCTTTGGTGAAAATTAATTTATTATTGCTCAGATTAGGAGATACCAATGTTTTGCAAAACTCAGTTGCATCATGACGTATTAAGAGATATATACTTTAAATTAAAAAAAAAAAAAAAAAAACATGAACACAAAATACCCCAAAAATGAACGAACCAACAAAACACATAAATGACTCAAAAAAACACAATATGACAACAAAAATGTATGAAAAACAACAACCAACACACAGAAAACAAGAGAAAAACACACAAAATTACAGAAAAAGATGCAAAAACCATTTGATTTTAACTGGATTTATATTTGAGAAAGGAAAACTATAGAATACAGTTGTTTAAGATTGTGTGTGGTGTTTGAAAAAAGAAACAAACATTATTTAAACTTCCTGCCTCTTCCTGCACCGTCAGGTTTGGTTTTATTTAGCCATTGTGGTCCTCTTTAAGTTATTCTGTGTGAGTCTGGCCTCCTGTGTTTAACTCTTGTCTTTGTGTTTCAGGTGTTCCTGCTTGTGGCTCCACCCCCCAGTGATGTCTGTGTGCTTGGTCGTTGATTGATTAGCTCCCTCATGTTTCCACCCAGGTGTGGCCTGTTCCCAATCAGCTTCCCTCACTATTTAGCTGAGTGCTTGAACACAGTGTGACTGCTGGATCATTGTTAATGTCTACCCTCATCGTGTCCTGCTGCCTTTTGTTCCCTGTACCTCTTTGTGTCTTTTGGATTTTTGGTTTCATTATTAAAAGTATGGACGACTGAGCTTCACCTGCCTGCTTCCTCCATCCCTCCCTGCATCTGGGTCCACACCACCAACACCTCACCCTGACAGAATGATCCAGCCACAGGTGGACCTGGTAGAGAGCACTGCCTATTGGCAGAGATACCTTCTGGAGGCCAGGGAGGCTCTTTTTATGGACTAGAGAGGAAGATCCTGTCAGGGACCCCTACTTGGAGACTCAACTGGCCTTCGGAGGACCCCGGAGCCTGCAAAAGAAAGGTCGGTCCAGAAAGAAGGCCCAGCCCCGCCAGTTTCCTAGCTTCCAGGCTAGCGTCCCTGGGTCCCCTAGTTTCCAGGCTAGCGTCCCTGGGTCCCCTAGCTTCCAGGCTAGCGTCCCTGAGTCCCCTAGCCTCCAGGCTAGATAACTAAGCACTTCTCTCTGCTCTGAGACGCTGGAGGCGTGGCAATTAAAGGCGATGTAACCACGCCCATGCGCGGGAATGGCGCCGCCTCCTTGTAATGTGTTTATGGGAATAATGTGAAAGTGGCTCCAGTGTCTGTAGTGCTCGGATCGGGCCAAACCAGGTGTCAGCGGAAAGGTCTACTCTGCCTGAGTCCGAATATGTGCATCTCTTCTAGTTAGAGTCAAACCTGTGCCCACTAGAGGCGAAAAACAAAACAAAGGTTTATAAACGTGCTCAATTCATAGAAAAAGTGGCACCAGCAGATGTGTTTTATTCTGACACTGAGTCTGAATATGTGGTTTGTTTTTTGCTTGTGTTCAACACCACAGTATCCGAAACCAAGACTTGCCTGAGACCAGAATGCACCGAGACAAAGACAAACGAGACATATACGATTTTTTTTTTTAATTTAAAAAAATATATAAATAAAAAAAAATTGACAAGGTTCGACGGTTAAATAACATTCTCTCTTTAATTTTAGTTGATTTTAAATACATTTGACGGGAAAAAAAAGGTGCCTGCAAAAAATTAACTAAAATATTAAAACTGCTACTGATAAATTCACTATTATTCTTACATAATTGAAAACAATATTTTTGTCAGCTGAATGTACAGCAAGTGTTTAAAAGCATTTCTACCAAGAAATAATGATTCTTGATTCTGATTCTTTGAGTTGTACAGGTCACAGATTTCACAAAATATTTTTTTTTAATTTGGAAAAGCCTTTAAACAGGTTATTTTTATTAATTCACTTAGTTGATATAGTTTAATTTGGTTACTGTAATGTCACAAGAATATTCATTTAACAAAGGTTTCCAACTGTAACTGTAAAAGTGAAACTTTCTGAAATAAAACTACAAACAAGTTGTCATCAGTGTAAAAAAACACAGATCTACAGGTAGATGTGAAACTAAATAAAACAAACTCAAACCCTGGAACAGTCATGTGACAAATTAATCAATAGTTGTTGAATTATTATTATTCTGGATACAGTGGAAACAGAAACTATAAAAAATAATTATTTTGTGAACCTGTTTATATTGTAGGGAACACATCAAGGACATCACTGACCCCCACCTGGACCCACTGCAGTTTGCTTATAGATCCAACAGGTCTGTAGACGATGCTGTAAACCTGGCTCTCCATTTCATCCTCCAGCACCTGGACTCCCCAGGCTCCTACGCCAGGATCCTGCTTTTAATACAATAATCCCAGCTCTCCTTCAGGACAAGCTTTCCCAGCTGAACGTGCCAGACTCCACCTGCAGGTGGATCACAGACTTCCTGTCTGACAGGAAGCAGCACGTGAAGCTGGGAAAAACCATCTCTGCTCCAGGACCATCAGCACTGGATCTCCTCAGGACTGTGTTCTTTCTCCTCTGATCTTCTCCCTGTACACCAACAGCTGCACCTCCTCTCACCAGTCGGTCAAACTCCTGAAGTTTGCAGACGACACGACCATCATCGTCTCATCTCTGATGGAGACGAGTCTGACTACAGGTGGAGACAGACCGACTGGTGTCCTGGTGCAGCCAGAACAACCTGGAGCTCAACGCTTTAAAGACAGTGGAGATGATAGCAGACTTCAGGAAGAACCCAGCCCCCCTCACCCCCCTCACCCTGGGAGACTCTACAGTGAGCTCTGTGGAGTACTTCTGCTTCCTGGGGACCATCATCACTCAGGACCTCAAGTGGGAGCTGAACATCAGCTCCATCATCAAAAAAGCTCAGCAGAGGATGTACTTCCTGTAGCAGCTGAAGAAGTTCAGTCTGCCAACAAAGATGATGGTGAACTTCTACAGCTCCATCATCCAGTCCATCCTCTGCTCCTCCATCACCATCTGGTACGCTGCAGCTACGGCCAAGGACAAGGCCAGACTGCAGCGTATCATCCACTCTGCAGAGAAGGTCATCGGCTGCAATCTGCCCTCCCTCCAGGACCTGAACCCCTCCAGGATTTTGAGGCGTGCAGGAAAGATTGTGGCCGACCCCTCCCACCCCGGTCATAAACTGTTTCAATCTCTCCCTTCTGGAAGGAGGTTTAGGTCCATCAGGACCAGAACCTCCAGACACAAAAACAGCTTCTTTCCCTCTGCCACCATCCACATGAACACACCCCAAGTCACCCACTAAACCCCCCCCCCACCCGATCACCACCTCCATGATGACATTATCTGCTGCACTGTATATCTATATCATTATTGTTTGTTTTTTTTTTTCTTTATTTTTTTTTGTTGTTTGTTTTGTGCACCAACTACCAAGACAAATTCTTGTACTGTCCTTAAAACTGTATATGGCCATTAAAAACATTTCTGATTATGTACATAAATAAAATAGACTAAGATAAGACCTCTTTACAGTCATTTGAGTCATTCTGCACTTGCGCGACTTGTGGCAATGACGCGCTGGTGACGACATAATCCAAGTTGGCGGATGCCATGCTTTTATGTAATAAAAGCCTTAAATGACATGGATATAATGAAGAGTGGATGGACAGAGGCATAAACATGCTAACTTTCACACAGACACACACTGACCTCGGTAAACAGAACAGGCTTCACCGGACAGCAGGCACTAGGACCCAGAGGCGGAGTAAGTGCGTCCCCTGTACTGCATTCACAGACTGTAATATCACCAGTTTATCATTTTACCAGTTGTTAGAGCTACTGTCTTTACCAGGGAGATAATATTTATTACTGGTGATGTTTTACTGGTGATTAGTTACTATCTCCCTTGTGCTCCGCGGTCCAAACTGACACCGTAGACACGCACACACACGAGTGTGTCACTCAGTCACATTAAGGAAGGTTGTGGTCATTATACAGGGTGGATTAAATAATTAATAAAATATTGTTTTATACCGTTCTTCTCCGTGTTATCACATTATAAAAAAGTTTAAAAATAGCAGGAATTAGTGCTGGTCTCGAACGGTCTTGATGGAAAATCCCGAGTCCGAGACAAAACAAAGTCAAAATGCTTCAGAGTCTGAGACGAGACCTTTAAAATTTGGTCTGGAGACCAAGACCGGTCGTGACTACCACAACACTAGCGCACACTAATGAGGGTTGCGTTGCGTAATGCGTCCCTGATTTCTGACTCGCCCATTACATCTGAAACATAGAAATTGGAAATACGGGTTTTGAAGCCAAGCTCCACAATTACAGTCTAAATGGTTGAATGGCTTTTGACATGTTTTAAGAAATACATTTATGACCTATTTAATGTGTTTAGAAGAAAATGTGAATTTGCTTTACAGTCTTTAAAGGTGCTAATCATTGCCACAGCCTCTTTGAAAACTTCCAATCCGGTTTCCGTCCCCCCCACAGCCCTGAAATTGCACTCCTCAACATCACTAATGACTTCTCGATGGAAGCAGACTCCAGTTTAATCTCATCCTCGTCGTCTTTGGTCATTTCTCAGCCCATCCTCCTCAGTAGACTCTCCTCCATTGGCGTCACTCACACCCCCTCCTCTCAGGCTGCACTCAGTTTCATCCAACTCAAAACTTTCATTTCCCAGCCCTCCCTCGTCACTTCTGGTGTTCCCCAGGGCTCTGTCCTGGGCCCCCTTCTCTTTATTATCTATCTCCCACTGCAATATGTTCAAAAAATTCAGCATTCATTTTCACTGCTGACACCCTGCTCTATCTGTCCAGTAAACCTCACTCCACTCTCTCCCCCCCTCCCTTACCCACTGCCTTTCACTCTCACCTCCAATTTCTTCAAAATGTATTCCAATGAAAACTAGAAACTTAGCATTGCTGCGACAATGCGAATCCACAGATAACTAACAGCATTTCATTCAGCAATTGAAGAGTTGACAAATAATTTATCTGAGTTGCAGAGACTGCCCAGAGCAGGACTTGAACTAGGGTCCTCATGATGATTGGTTTAACTTAGAAGCAGGCTCTGATCACACAGAGCTACAGCGCTTTGCGGAAGAATAAGAAAAACAAGAATAAGAAAGAAAACGGATCTTAAAAGTGGGAATGCTTTGCATTCCCACAATGAACTCCTCCTCATTGGCACCAAATCCATCCTTTCCAAAGCTAACTCTTGTCCCTCACCAGTGACCGCTCCACTGTGTACCCCTCCCCTCAGGTCAAGAGTCTGGGTGTCATCCTTGACAGCTGCCTACCATTTCACTCCCACACCGATAACAGAACCCGGTCTGCATACTTCCACCTATGCCACTCTCTCACTTCTCACTCCACTGTCTTCCTGGTTTACAGCCTCATCACTTACTGGATCCATTTTTGTAACTCATTCCTTTTTGATGTTCCTCACAAATCCGTCATAAACTCCAACTGGGCCAGAACTCTGCAGCCCGTATCAGCCCCCCCCCCTACTACCTGACCTTCTTAATGTCACACCCTCTCTCTCCCTCAGGTCTTCATCCTCCATCCACCTCACTAACTACCTAACTAATTGTAATTGAAAAATGTAATTGACCCTAACCCTGGTGTGAACATATCCTGTATGTTTACACATCATTCATCCTTTCTCTTCTCTCATTGAAACCAGTACATGAAGCGGACCCTGAACGTCTGTTCCATCAGAGCATGTTTGGGGCCTTTATTCTGTTGCTTCTCCACGTCGGTCTTCCAGATTGAACGTGCATCGACTTTAGTCAAGCAACAGCCAACAGTAACGCCCCGAAACAGCTGATAGAGCACTCTTTGTAAAAAGATCTGAAAAGTCGCGTCACGTTCCTTGTTTTCTAAACCTCTGATCCTGAGCCAAGAGAAGCAGCAGAGGTCCACAGTATCTCATGACAATTTGGAATAGACTATGATCAAAGGTTAACATGGAGTCATGACCAAACGTAGACAAAAAACATACATTGCAGGTCAGATTGCTCCATTCTATAAAATGTGTGTACATAGTTGTCTGTATAAATGTTTCTCATTAAAAGCATCAGCGTGTGCATGCTGTTAACATTTAAAGCAACACTAAACCACGTGAGCCGTGTTTGTTTGTCTTCACGTCTGTTCAATAACGATCAGGTTCAATCATGTGAGCTGCATGAGGCGAACTATGCAATCACATCTTTAATCAGAGACTTTGCTCATTTCAGAAAGAAAATGAGCTTTTTATGCAATGATTTTTTTGTTGCTAGAACGTGTACATAGAATAATTTCCCACAATGTACATTCTTACCAATATTGTAGCCTTCTCTATAATCATAAACGCTATCAACCTGCTTTGATTCCATTTAAGGAAATAAAGTTATGACTGATTTAGTTTATTTACTGTTAGTTTGTGAACAGATGTGAGGTATAATTTACTAGGCATTGTGTATAAAAGCAAGGATAAATGAGACTGGAGAACAGGTAAAACCAAAGACACTAAACACGTGTTCTCAGTGCAAAGTAAAAATCATAAAACAGTGTTTCATATGCTTCATTTGGTAAATTAACTCGGTTCACGTCACCAAAAGCAAACCTTTTAGAAGCAAAATGACTGTTTTTCTTTGTATGAAAGTCTCATTGCAGTCGTTTAGAATGAATATTTACATGAAATGCTGCAAAATATTACTTTCCAGAGCTGAAAAATGCAATTTTGTGATGAGCAAACTGGGGACTGTTGGTGTGGTCAAATAGTTCCCGGAAAATAAAAACAATATTTAATGTTTTGTGTAATATTGAGCTATATTGAACTTTAACAAAATTGCTATTGTTACACTGGTGTGCGTGTGCGTCCACAAGTCAATACTTTTAGAACGGTGAGGTCAATTCCTTTGTTTTTGTTGTAAACTGAAGACATTTGGGTTTCAGATCAAAACATGAATGTGAGAGAAAAGTTGAGAATTCCAGCTTTTATTTCATGGTATTTACATCTAGATGTATTAAACAGGACAGAGCACCTTTGGTTTGACCACACCCACTTTTCAAGTGAGCATAAGTATTGGAACAGACATTATTAAATGAACTTAAAGTGAATAACATTTAATATTTGGTGTCATAACCCTGACTTACAATAAGTGCCTGTGACCCATTGACTTCACCAGACTGTTGCGTTCTTCATGTGAAATGCTTTTCCAGACCTTTACTGCAGATTCTTTCACAGTTTGTTTCTGGAGGTTCCTCCTCTTCAGGAGCTAAAATGCTTTATTGGGTTCAGATCTGGTGATTGACTTGGTCAGTCTAAGACCTTCCACTTTTTCCCCTGATGAAGTCCTTTGTTGTGTTGACAGTGTGTGTTTTGGGTCATTGTCTTGTTACATGATGAAGCTTCTCCTGATTAGTTTGTAAGTATTTTTCTGTAAATTTCCAGACAAAATATTTTTATAGACTTCAGAATTCATTCTGCTGCTACCATCATGAGTTACATCATCAATAAAGACTAGTGAGCCTGTTCCAGAAACAGCCATAGAAGCTTAAGCCATGACATTACCTCCACCATGCTTCACAAATGAACTTGTGTGTTTTGGATCATAAGCAGATCTTTTTTTTTTCTCCATACTTTGGCCTTTCCATCACTTTGGTAGAGGTTCATCTTGGTCTCATCAGTCCATAAAACTTTGTTTCAAATCTTTTGTGGATCATCTGTACTTCTTTGCTAAATCCAATCTGGTCTTCTGATTCTTTTTGCTGATGAGTGGTTTGCATCTTGTGGTATGGTCTCTATATTTCTTCTGTCCAAGTCTTCTTAGAACAGTGGATTGTGATACCTTCAGTGATGTCACTGACTGTTCTCTTTGGATGTTTCTTCAGTTCTCACAATGTTTATCATCAACTGCTGTTGGTAGCCTTGGTCGACCTTTTCCATGTCTGTTGCTCAGTACACCAGTAGTTTCTTTCTTTTTCAGGACATTCCAAATTGTTGTATTGTCTATGCTCAATGTTTGTACAACATCTCTGATGGATTTTCTCTCTGCTCTCAGCTTCAAAGTAGTTTGTTTTTCTCCCATAAACAGCTCTATGGTCTTCATGTTTGCTTAACGGCAAATGCAGTTTTCACAGATGAAACCCAAAGCCAAAAACTTTAATTTATTTAATGTTTAAGTAATCAATCTAAAAAACATCACCTGAGCAACTAGAAACACCATCAGTCACATGTTCTAGTACTTTTGCTCATTTGAAAAGTGGGTGTGGTCAAACAAAAGGTTCTCTGTCCTGTTTAATACATCTACATGTAAATACCATGAAAGCTGGAATTCTGAACTTTTGTCTCATATTCATGTTTTGATCTGAAACCCAAATGTCTTCAGTTTACAACAAAAACAAAGGAATTGACCTTCCAATACTGTTGGAGGAGACTGTATGTACTGTATGACTCTAAGGACACAAAAATGTGATGCAACAGAAAACAAACAGGATATGTAAAAGGAATATATTGTAATTTAAGAATAACGTACATGATGAATGAACTTGGACACATTATCTCTGATTCACAAAGAAAACCTGACTTAGCGTCTAATGCATGTGGAAGAGAAACAACCCACATGATGTGTAAGAACCTGCCCACAGGATTTCATGTCAAACTTGCATTGTTTTGCTCTGAGTTTTGACGGATGAGGACCAGGAGTTATTTTATGCATAATGGATCCCCTAAGAGTGGGAATTTGTTTTGTTTTGGATTTTGAGAAATACCCCTATTTTAGAAAGCATCTATGAAATGAAATAAAATAATATTTGAGCTTCCTAAACACCATCTTCATCCAATATTTTATTCTTCATGCAGGTAAAGTGTCAAATAAAGGAAACTGTGTTAGTAAAGTGTGGAGGTGCAGTGGTTCCAGGGTTGGGCTCAATTACATTTTTCAGTTACAATTACGTTTTCAATTATCCTTGTTCAGTTAAATTACGATTACAGTGACCAGCATTTTTTCTAATTACAATAAATTACAACTATTTTGCATCCTCAGAAAGACAATTAAGTTCTCAATTACTCAAGTTAAATTACAATTAATTAAAACTACTGAGTTTGAAATAAATAACCTAATAAAATTTAGCCTTTCTATGCTAACAGGTCATAAATCAGCTGTAAAATACACTAAAAACTAATATCTATCGTCTAATTTATTTCCTTGCTATTGATTACCTTGTTACGCTTCCTAATCAATGAAAATATTGGTATTAATATTTTGGGTGTCTTTTTTGTCACTATACCCTTGGATTTAAACATTTAGTAAATGGTAAAATGTGGGAAAACTTGATATGAAACATATTTTAATAATTAACTACAAATATGTAGAACTGTAACATTTAGCGTTAAATTATAATTGGCAATTTTTATAGAATTTTCATGACAATTACAATTCCAAAGTCACTTATCTAAATTCAATTACAATTATGACAGCTGTTGTTCAGAAATCTAAAGCATGGATACATTCACTACTCAAGCTCTGTCAATGTAGAAATCTGCTTTCTTTCAAACTTTATTCTAGTTAACAATTCATCACATTTTCAATAAAAAAGTCTTGTTTCCTCTGACGTTGTATTTCCTCTTCTCTCTCTCTCTAACTCAGTGTGTCCTGTACTACGCCGCTGGCTAACTTCTTACCGGGCTAAATCACCATGGTAACTTAGGCTGAATGACTAACCTGGTCTGGACCAGGTTATGAAATGGATCAGATCTGAGTGAGTACTAAAGTCCCGCCTCCTGACCAATCAGTTCTCTTAGAAAACGATGTGACACTGACAAGAGAGAATATTTATCCTTTATTTACCAATGACCTATAGGAAATGTATGGATTTATATCTGATGGACTGATCTACATTAGTCGGCTGATAAAACATGTGTGCATCTGGAGCTTTCAGACCAATTATTAATGAATTAATTAATTCTACATTGTCTGATTAAAAAAAACAAGCCATAAAAATGTAAAAAATAAAATACTAAGGATTATAATTTCTTCTTTTGAAACGATACAATATAAATGCATGTACAGTACTGTCACACACCAAGTACTAAAAAAATATCCTCAAGTCACATCAATTTAAGCTTCTTATCAGTTGGATATGAACACATCATGTGTTACAGGCTTAGTTAGAGCATATTTTATTGGTAACTAGTTTTGTTGCTTAAATCACATGCTCAAACAATTTAAATCATTTCAAAATGAAATACTTTTTCATTAAGTTCTCAACAAATAGCAGGAATCTTTTCTGCTATTAATGCACCAAAGTGTTGGGTTTAAACTGCATTTTTCACACAGCAGCAGCAGCATGTGGAGGATAACCTGATCCAACATTAATGGGCTCCTTCTGCAGTTCTAACTATACCTTTTTCTTTAACTCCTGCTGCTTGATCCTCAAAGGTGCAGCTTGAGGAAATTATCTGCTGGCTCACTCTGCTTGATGTACGCTTTCCTTCTCCTCCAGAATCTATTGAATATTACGCCCCTGCTTTCAGACGTGTCAGAGGAAAATAAGTGAGATTTCAGCAGCATAAATAGCTTTACATACTGGGAAGAAATCTGGGGATTCTGTGTTCATTGTTGGAACACAATGGTTTTACCTTCATATATTAGTAATATTACTAATAAAGTTGGCGTTTCATTCCAGGTTTTATTGCTCTGTTTTGTAAAGTAGAAGTACATACATTAGGAGCTCATGGGAGAGTGTTTTAAATCATCGCTGTAATAAATCCATACCTTCACTTTCCAATGAAACGTTCATCAACGATAGGAGGTACGGTGGTCCACGGGTGTTTTATCATATCCTACGTCACCTACCTTTGGTTTTTGACGTTTCTCCTGGAAAAAAGATTTCCCAACAGCTATTTTTGCAGCTCACACGGTATAACCAGAGGTGTATAAAGTACCTGAAAGAGATAACTAATAAATAAACAATAAAAGTACACATACAGTAACTGAAAATGAGTTTGGTAAAAGTTAAAGTCCCCCTTTACAAAATCACTTCAGTAAGAACCTTAAAAGAATATCAAAGTATCAAAATTACCTGGTGAAAAAATATACTCAAGTATCAAAAGTACAAGTAAAGTAATAAGCATAAAAAGATGCAAAACAGCCATAAATGGTTCTAAACATCTGTTTATAACAGACGTGCTATTATAAAACAAACCAAATTACTACAGCACGAACCAGCGTGTCCAAAGGACACATACCCAAGTGGATATGTCATGGATGCACGAGGGAGAAGCCAGATGCTCTGTCTCTCCCTGCTGACAGTGGAAGATGTGGAGGACATCTATCTGCTAGGGGTCATGATCTTTGGCCTGCTAATGATGGGGGTATGTGTATGTGCATGTGCTTTTCTGATGCATCGTATGCTGAGGCGACTTTCAGAGGATATGAAGGTACTTTGAAAGAAGAAGAACTTTACGTTTGGAGAGTTGGAGGAACGTAAACAACGTCTGGAAAAGAAAGCTCGAGGAGATACGGAGGAAAAGGACAGTGAAGAGGAGTAACAACAGGAACAATGACTGCAGACGAGAACACATCACATAAAAAAAGGACAAAAAAAAAAAAGAAACGTTAATGAAAAGATGAAATTATGGTATGAAGAAGATAAGAATGTTTGACCAGGTAAGAAACGAGGTTTGATGTAAAATTATCTGTGTTCAAATCAGGGGACGGATCTGGATAAGCAAAATGCTTTTTTCCGTTGCCCTTTCCGGCATGAAAAAGGACAAAAAAAAAACAAACAACCAATGATGTGATTTTGCTCTGAATGTCAAAGTGAATTTCTGTGATTGCAACCATGTCAGAAATGAACTGAATAAATAAAATAAAAATAAATAAATTTAGGTAACAAGGTGGCAAAAATAAAAGTACATTTTTTAACTATTAAATGCAGTAAAGTAAAAGTGCTGAGTGTGTTTTTATACACAGATATTTGGTTCCCACTGCATGATTGGATTCTTTCAATTTCTCATCGTTAACACTTCTACAAACGCCACAGACGGAACCAGGTTCTGATGGATCATTGACTCAGAAAAGCCAGAATCCACCCTCACCTGTTGAACCCCTTTAAAACCTGAGGACAGTGGTTCCCAAACTGCTGTACCCCCCTTTGAGAAATGAAAAAGTCAAAGGGCTCCCGTTGCGAGAATTTTAGATTTTTTAAAAAGGGTAAAAAAAAGTGACCTTTGGTTAAAAAAATATGTACTATTCTTCCTTAAGAATATTTCATTTTTCAGCACTCCCCCCACCATGACGTCATGCCCTCTCCAAGGGGGTGCCCCTCCACTGCCGTATCCCAATCTGTCATCCCACCCCCTGGACCAGGGTACGGTGCTGGTGGACCAACAATGGATGAGCTGGCCCATTGCTATCATATTGCGTTGCGTTCACCTTCAACACTTCTGAACCTTTGGGGAGGGAGAATGTTTCTGTTGGAGTCCATGACTAATGTTGTAAACATACTATCATTACTAATTACAGTCTATAAATATTGTATGTGTTGGCTTCATGCCATGATATGGTGGTGGGATTATTATTTTTTTTATAATTTGTTGATTTTGCACGTTGTTTTATATTCAGTTACGTAATGCCGAGGTTGTGGATTTATTATCCAATGGATTTTATTTGGGTTTAGACTCTTTTCAGTTTTAGTTCCTGGTTGAGTTGATGGTTAAATCATGTTGGGTTGAGGTTCTCTGTCCGTTGGTTTAGGATTCCTACTTGTATTATTGTATGTATGGGCTGAGGAGGGAGTGATTAGTCTCCCACATGTTTCAATTTAGGTATGCCTCATCTCCTGATTGCCTTTTTGCACTATTTAAAGAGTTGTTGGTCCATTGATCTGTCAATCTTCAGGTTGTTCTTTCATTTACACTTTGTTTCAGTTTTGCTTATTAAATAAACTTTGAGTTAGATCTGATACCATCATGATGAATCTACAGACCACTTTGAAATCAGGTGTGGACATTTAATGCCTCAGTGTGATCAGGTTTATTTAGAAGATGTTGGCAGATGGACTTAAAGGTCAACACTTGTGAAAAGACAACGTGCTTTTACTGTTTAAAAAGGAAAATCTTTCTTTTCCCAAATGTAAACACAGAAGTTCTGTTGGTCGTGAAAGAAAAGAAACCCCGACACATTTATGAGGGGAATAACTTCCTGTCAGTCGTCAGCGCTCCAAACACCAGCTAATTGCCAGTGAGACCAGCAGTGATTGTTTCATTGTCAGTTGAACAAAGTTATTAAAAAAAAAGTGTGCTGTCAGAAATCACCCACAGAACGTTCCACAAACACTTCAGCCAGAGATTGATCTGATCAGCTCTGATCAGAGGCTGGTGTGAACATGTGACTAGTTTTAACTGTAAGAAGATTCTAGATTAGCGAGACAATTAACGATTAGGGAAAACGGGGTACCCCCTGATTTAAATGTGATTCTATAACCTCTGCAATAAGAAAACGACCACATTTGCTGTCCTGTCCAATCAGTGTCATCAGTAATTGGGCCGAGTCGACAGTGGAATCATCTGGAACTAATGTCCGTGTGTTCCACTGATACGCTGCGTCTATCTCATCTTAGTCATCTATATTTGTGACTGCACAGCCTTCATCTCTGACATCCTCTGCTCTGTGTCTCACGCTTACTTTAAAACCCTCCCTCACAGTTCTTTTGACATCCCGGCCATCGTCTTAAGCTTTGACGTTTTTCTCAAACATTTTTAGGAATGTTGTTATTTTCAATGATGTGAAGAAAACTGGAACCTTTTTCTTTTTTTTGTTTAAACTGTAAATGAAAGAACTGCTTTGTTGACGGAGGTTAAAAAAGCTCCAGAACATTGTTGGCAATGAAATTCATGATTTCTTTGTTGGTCTCACTGCAACTTGAATTTGTGATTTTTCTGCTGCATGGCTGAAATTACAGGAGGATGTTTTTTCCCAAATCAAAGATGGAATATATATATTTAAATGTGATTAGCTCAGTATTATAAAGAAAGTTAAGTATTTTACAAAGGCTGCATCTGAAGGAACCTCCATTTAAGAACCAAAGACAGATTCTAGAGATCAAAGTCTTCAGCTGATAAATTATTTTGGTTCAAAACTTGTTTAAGATTTAAAACCAAATATAGAAAGTGACCATTCAATTCTGCTTTGTTTAATTGATTTGGATTTGTATATTGTAATTAACGAATCTTGATTAATCGAAATTTATTTAACACAAGAAGCAACATTTTTCCGATTTAAATGTATTTTGGTATATGAATTAATTAATGAAAACAATAAATGAGCTAAAACAACATCCAGTGTTTTTATTTAAACTAAAACTAAGGCCCACGAAGCGCAGCAACGACTTGTCCTCTGGTTCTCCTGTTTCTTGTGTTGTGTGCATCAGGGTATGCTGGTGCAGCCGTCTCGCTGTAGCGGGAGGGAGGGGCTACTGACTCTGACTCTACAGACGGTGACGGCTGGTGGAGTTAAAAAGTTCAAATTCTTGGACTGAGCAACTTGTTGTACAATCAAGCCATTAGAATCACGCAAGTCGCGTTGCTTGATTATCCCTGACGTTGCATCTTTTACCTTGATTTCGAATGTAATGGAATCGCTTCAGTCGCACTCGGTCTTAGGTCTGCTAGAGTGTGACAGCTGCTGCTCATGAGCTTTGAGGAAAACTGCTGTTAAAGCTTTAATCCTACAGCCACATTTTATAACTTAAAATGTTGCTACAATCTTCCACTTTCTTAAAATTGAAGGAGTTGGCAATTGATTTTCACATTCCCACTTGCATTGTTGTGGCAATACACATTTTTCTTTTATTTATAGCCAAAAAAATTATTATTCCTAAATATCAAAATAAAGGTGGACATATGCTGAAGATAAAAATTAAATAATTGTGATCATTTAAAATATGAGAATTGAGTAGTTTTGTGTCTCAATAATCCATAGAACACACAATCATTACAGACCATGCAGTGTAGTCTGGGGGCTTGTACAGTTTAGTTCATTAGGATCTTAAAAGTCATACAGATCAAAACTCTCTATTAGACAGATATCGGATGGATAAAATATAATAATATTTCAATAATTGACAATTCATACACAAACAATATAAATCATATCAGTACACCAATGACAATGTACACATATATAAAAAATTACAGTCATATTTGTACATGCCCAGAATCTGACAATCACTGTTTCAAATAATTGTAAATTCCATTTATAAATAGCTGACACCAACGTATCTCTTCAGTTGTCCTTTAAAAACAAACCTGTGTTCTATTTTGATGAGTTTCAATAGCTAAACGTTCCATTCTCTCATTGCTCTGTATACAAACATTTTTTTAAAGAAAATCAGTATTTGCTTTTGGAAGTGACGTGAGCCTCGTGGCATAACCATGTGACTCTCTGCTGCTTTTAAATGGACTGAATGAGTTTTATTATTTTCCAGTGATGTTCCCACAGTGGGTGTATAGTGACACCCTGTGTGACACACTTTTTTCACTCTTTGACCGTGTGAGAGTGAGAACCTGCTGGAACAGTCGGGCTCTCAGGCTGAAAGTGTAGAAATGTGACACCTAGTCCGTGTTTTTACACTTTCTGAGCCTGAAGTGAGTAAAGGAGGTGAATCTACAGCATGAGCCAAATATGTACATAGTTACTAATGTTTACAGTAGGGATTCACAGCTTGGCTTTCTATTGGGCACATAAAAAACCTTTCACTGACTTTTTTTATACAAATTGTCTGGGATTAATCAAACATTTAGATATAGTTGTAGAATTTTATTCAAAACAGCTTTTTTCACATTTCATCTTTTTTTTGACTATATTTCTTTAAAAATGTGTCCTTCCACTTAGAGTGAGAAACCATTGATGACATTATGTGTGAATGAGTGAATAGTTTCATACAGTTTGGACTGAAAGACGAAGCGGTTGTTGTGTTTAAATCTGAGAATTTGCCTGTGAGCGCTTTGTGAAGGCAGTTCATTCTGACCTGGAGTTTTCAGAATATGAAGACAACATGAAGGCTAAATTAGTCAGTGATTAAACCCAACGTTTTACCTCTTTTGGAACAAAACAATGTTCCATTTGCCCATTGAACAGTTTATGATATGATATTAAGTCAATCTTAGAGCGCTCTGACTTTAAAGAGCAACCGACGCTGAAAAAGAGTTTATTCTGATGAAAATAAATGTATTTGGTATGAAGTGATTTTGTTGATTAATCAAACTATTGTAATTTGGTAGAATTTGTAGTAAGAATTAGTAAAAGTGTCCCAGTTGGAGACTTGTCGTGTAATCAGGACTGATTGGGGAGAGCTAAATAGTCATATTAATAACGGTTCAAACATTCTAATCAGTGAAACAATGTATCTGTGTAATATAGTGTTTCATATTTAGAAAACAAATGATGAAAAATCAGTGGCCATATTACAGGCCAAAGGTAGAAAATGGTTGAACGTGGATTCTCCAACCATTAAAGACAATTTTATATTTCATGAGGTTTACATTGTAGAAAAACTTAATTTATGTCAGGGTGCAAAAATAAAAGTTTTACCAATTTTGGATGAAACCGACTATGTAAAGCAGTAATATATGATTTTATTACGCAGAGAAGCTCATTATTTCACCATCATTTACTGTTAATTTCTCTGTTGGCAAGATTACGTCAAAAAATCTTTATGTACTAAAGACCGTGTAAAGCAAATTCAGCCATTTTCTTCTAAACAAATGTTTTCCTTCAAACATGTAAAAAAGCCATTTAACCATTTACAATGTAATTATGGAGCTAGGCTTCACAAACTGGTTCTAATTTCTGTGTTCAGGATTCAATGGGCGGGTCAGAAATCATAGCCGAGTTACGTAATGGAGCCATCATTAGCATAAACCCGCCCCTGCTGCAGAAGCATATTTAAATACATTCAGAGCATTAGCTTTGGTGGTTTTCCCACTCGCGCTTGAGTCTTGGGTAGCATCTCTTACGACAGTTTGCAGCTAGCTAACAGTTAGCTAACCAGCTAGCTAACCAGTCATCTCCCCTCCAGAGTAGTGATAATACGTAACAGTAAACACGCACCTTTTATCCGTGATTGACTCCATTTGGCTTCACATGCTGCAGCCATGAAAGGAAATAATAAAACTTTTAGTCCGTCTCTGTTCTCACTTTGACTCATTCCACTGTAGAAACAACTCTCGTATCGATCTGCAAAAGGTTGAAACAAGGCGGGGTTGAGTGGAAAAGGCAGTGACCAGGGCTGAGGTTTGGGGCGGAGCGGACCAATCAGGATTTTGGGGTGTCAGGTTCTGGCTCTGATTACTCAAACAGGTAGAGCTGGGTCAGTCCGATGACGCCACTAGCGCTAGCTTCCATTGTTACTGTTGGATACGTCCTCCTACAGTACGGAGGCGGTGCTCTTCCTGTGCGTGGGCGTGGTTCCAGTGACTCTGACACGCCCCCAGCATTTGAGAGCAGAGAGAAGTGCTTGTTTTTGATTTAGACCTAATTTTATATACTTAGTAATGGTTTTGTTTTCATCTTTTAAATTTGGCTCAGGGGTCAATGACACATGTTTCTGTGGTGGGACAAACTCATATCACACATTTATTTATTTCTGCTTTACACAGACTTTAACACATTTTTAACCAATTTGGATCAGAATCCCGTTCTATCCAAGTCATAGCTCATGAATGTTGGTGGTGGTCAGAGGGACCGTAGGCGCAAAATGGTTGCCACTCCTCTGTCAGTATGTCCCAGGACAGCTGTGGCTACTGTGCAGCTTACCACCACCGATGAGATTGGTGTGAAATAAAAAAAAAAAAAAACACTATATAAATCCAATCATCTTCACTTGTTATACAGAAGTGAAGATTTCCACCAGTGACGTGCAGTCAGGGTAGGCAAGGTAGGCAGTGCCTATAAGTTATAATTATAAATTATTGATTTTTCAATTTCCAATAGCCTAGAGTACTTATAAGTTTAAAAGTGTCAGCATTTTGTGCTTTTCATAGCCCAAATCGCTAAACATCGCTATTTCCTAACTGCTGTAAGGCAGGAGGAGGCCACGCCCCCTCCCAAAAGCACATTGTTGGTCTGCCTCTGTTCCCATAGCGTGTTTTTATGTGTTTGAAAATGCACAGTCAGTTCCCCAAGATAAGAGCCGCCTTTGGACGTAACCATGCTATGCTAAATGCTATACCTAAGTTCACAGTGCATTAGTGAATTGATGTCATGTGACCGCTGCTGCTACGTTCTCTAGCTAGTGGGCGGGATAACACTACAGTCATGATGACGGCGCTAGAGATGATAAAGAAACTTTGTTTAGAGGAAAAACATGTTTTAAAAGATGGAGACCAACACCTGAGCTACCAGACCTTCAGCAAAGGTAAGGTCAGAACATTGTTGGTACTTTCTACAGTGAATGGAACAAAAGGAAGGATTGACTTTGTGGATGATCCTCACTGAGGATGTTCTGAGTTGTTGTTGTTGTCATTTTCTCCATGTTTCTGTGTTTCCAACACAAACAACAGATGTGCTGTCGTGTCATGAGATATATGTTGTTGGAGAGTATGGAGGATATATTAAATAATTGTTTATGTTTCTTTAATGATGTTTATGATGTTGATTTTGTTAGATGGATAAATTCTTGTTCATGTGGATCTTGTTGGGTTTTTCTTTCTTATTATGAATTTTATATTTTGATAAGTGCATTGAGATGACTTTGTTGTAAATTTCTTTATACAAATAAAGTTGAATTTTAGTGAATTAACACTTGCCAGCAGAAACATATGAAATTATCATTGGTGTTGACATTGGTGGTCTCGATTTGGAACGCCCTGCCTACCCTACCCTAGTGCTCACGGCACGTCACTGATTTCCACCTATTGCCAATTTAAACCGTGGTTCAAACAATCAGCAGTGTTGACTGTACACTGAGCTGTATATGATGGGAAATGGGTTAAAAATGCTGTACCTCTGTAAGAATAACCTGAAGAAGTTAAGTTCTTTGTATGTTAGTGTTTTTGGGTTGATATGATTAAATCATGTCAAAATGGGGATTTAAATGATTATTTCTCTCTTTCAATGTCTGACTCTGGTTGGCCCCGAAACTCTGTTGCTTTGGTTTGAACACAGACACAAGTGTTCACCTGATCTCAAGGTCACTCAGTGAGAGAGTGGAGAAGCTAGACTGCACTGTGATATACTGTATGGCTTATACACAGTTGTACCAGACTCTGCAGGTATGAAGGAGGGGCCTAGATAGAAGATAACTGTGCTTTTACTGTTGAACAGAAAAGATACACACAGAAACATGGACATAGACTTCTGCTGCAGGTCACCTAAGTGTGGGCTTAGTCCAGGGGCGGAGCTATGGGGGGGCTCGGAGGGCGGCATGCCCCTCTGGGGCCCAGATAGGTGATTGGACTTCAAGGAGCCGGGCCTCCACCACGGCTCAGGGGAGCTGGAGAAGGCGGGCCCTCCCATGACTTGTGCCTAGAGGCGCACAGAGTAGAGCAGTCACCCATCATTCAGAGTTATACAGGGGTTATATAGACCTGTTTTGTGTGACGTATGCGTTCTAATTTATGAATGCGCGTGCAGGCTTGGTGCAAAACAACTGGAGGACTGCTGAGGCAATGGTTCACGGGAGCAGACGGAGCGTTATCTCAGTCTGGATCCAGTAAAAAGTGACATAAAAATCTGTAAATGGACTGATATGTAGACGTGGGACAGTGAGGAGGAGACTTAATGTAGACATAGAAACTCATCTGTAACAGGAGTACAGCAGCCCCGCCTACCTGCCCGTTCATAACAAGTAGTTATAAACATTTAGAGACTTAATGCTTTTAGGTTTTCTTTTGTATATACACTGGTTTTTCTATCAGATATTTATAATATCTGGCCATTGAACATCTGATCAGGAGCAAACATCAGATGACCACTTGTTTTCTGGAATGCTGCATGTGTCCCTCAATCATTCACCTGTATTTAAAGTGAGTTTCCTTAAATAAGCGATAGCGTCCTCTGTTGACATGCTGTCTACATACTACCAACTATTTACAAGCTTTAACAGTGGTTCATTTATTGCCATTTTTCAATTCTTGTGTAAACATCATGGTTTCTGCATCGAGTATGCGTGCACACGCCAGTCACGTGTCCCTTTCATTCTCTAAGTTAAAACGTATTAAAAACCAGTTGAGGAGCACAGTGGGACAGGAGAGACTGAGTGGACTTATCATCATGTCCATAGAGAATGAGAGAACAAAGAAAATGAACATACAAAGCATCGTGGACAAGTTCAGAACGCAAGGCTTCATATAGTGGTGAGTATGTCTATAGTATTTCATATTAAATAGTGTTTGTGAACATGTGGGTCACTGTATGAGTTTTACTAAACTTTATATCTACTGATACAGGCTCTGAGCTGAAATGGTTAAAGTGGGTGTCGAAATAAAGTGGTCGCTATCCGTGGTGCTGAGATGCTTTGAATTTATGTTTGTGACCATCCTAATGGTTTTGTCATATTTCATGTCCGTTTGATGGACTTCATAATGACATAGTCGCTCCCTGTGGTGCTGAAGCTTGTTAGACCCACTGTTGTGGGCATGTGTATGTTGTAAAATGATGTCATCGTGAGCTTTATTATTTAGGTATAAAGGACCCGGTCTTTTGCCCCGCCCCCAGCCTGGCTCTGATTTGTTCCGCTACTGGCTTAGTCTACCAAACTTTTGTTTTTGTAACAAGAATAAAAGTCATTGAAATGATGCTACTGTTGTCATCTGTCCTCGGAGCTGTTCCATTTAAAGATCTGGGAAGAAGGTAGAGACAAACCTTACAGTACCATGATCAGGATCACTAATCCACATAACTGACAATATCTGGAAAAGAGGAGATGTGGCCCCTGGTGAAGGTTTGCGACTGTTTTCTTGTGTTTTTGTGGACTGTGATTGTGTGACTATTAAGAGGAAATGCCTCTCAAATGAGTAGAAAAGGCTTAAATTGAGCAGATAACTGGGAAACATTTTACATGAAGTTTTATACATTAGGCTGACATTTCGCTGTCATTATCTGTCATTAGCATAAATAAGGTGTCATTTATTCCATCTGCAGTCAGATCGTTCAACAGCATCACCGCTAAATAAATATCAATCTAATTAATGCTGCTCACTTTGTGTTTCTTTCTGATCTCTTTCCACAAGTGAAAGTGTACATGGTGCTTATGCCTTGTATTATTTGATTGTATTGTATTTTTTTCTTCCTTTATTTAATTATTGTTTGATGCTGTTGTGGTTCCTGTTCCCCTGTTTTTTTTTTGTTTTTATTTTTGGAGCTGCTGCAACATCTAAATTTCCCCCATTGGGGGATCAATAAAGTTTTATCTTCTCTTATGAAGGCTGTCATTAAGTAGGGTTAATGTTTGTGGTCAGGGTAACGAACAACACTTAACGACAGCCTTCATGACACCTTATTCATGCTAATGACAGGTGTCATGTCATAAAATGACAGTGTAATGTCAACCTCGTGTATAAAACTTAAAGTGTTACCAATAACTATCATGGAGGTCAAAGGTCAAAATGTTGACGTCCCCTTATGTGGACGTAGGGTCTCATTGTCAGACGTCCCTTCACACATGATCAAATCTAAGTAAATCTATGTTTGAACTCCTCACAGAAAGGGTTGGAAATAATAATTAGTTTTAATAAATTCCAGGTATAGTTATGTAAATGAATATAGGAGACACTAATAATGTATCCTCTTTAGACGTCTGAAGTAAATTAGTGTTTATTATTGCTAAAATCATAATATTTAAAGGCATTTTCAAAGAGTTTTCTTTGTGCCATGATAATGAGAAGTAATTAGTGTTTAGGTTTGTGCGTGCTCTGCAAGGACTTTTATTCAAAGGAGATTTCCCTGAGCGTTAAAACTAGAAAATAATGCAGCTCAGCGGTGGATTGTTTGGATTTCACCATGCGGGGAAATATTTAATGCAGCCGAGGCCGCGTGCCGCCCATTATTTATTCTCATTTACAGTCGTTTGTTTCACACGCAAGAATTCAAACAGATTCCCATGGAGATAGTGTGCGGCGCGGTGATTAAGTTTCCACTAATGCTGCTAGCCTAGCGCTGCCTCTGCTCTGTGCTTCCGTTTGGATGGAACGTGTGTGCGTTTCACTTTCATCCTCTGATAAAACACATGCTCTCTGGGCCGAAACGTGCTGATGTGAAACTTTCCAAAGTGCAGGTTGCAGTGTTTTTGGTGGGTAGTTCAAACGCTGCTGAAGAAGACAGAGGACTAGATGTTCACTGTTTGTTCCGTTAAATCACACGTGTCAAACTCAAGCCCCAGGGCCAAATACGGCCCTTAACGCAATGGTTCTAAACTTTTTTGGTTAAGGTAGTTCCCCCTTTCTCCTATTTCTGAATCCAAGTACCACCTACAACATTTTGCCCAAAATACTATAAAAAAAACAAGTATAGATCATAATGATGGAATGAATGAGTGATAACACACATAATAAAGAACCTCATTTTGTAAATAAATTAATGTAACAGTATTTAGTGCTTCCTGAATAGATTTATTTTTGATAATTTGGTGTCAATTCCCCCTGGTGTGGGACCAAGGCTGACCTTTGTGTTTTTAATTCACGTTCTTTTTTATTTTAGATATCACAGTGCATATATACATACATACATTTCACTATTATATCCGTTGCTGTACATCTTAGCTGTAAAACAATCACAACAGGATTGATCCATTTCAAATACAACAAGATCTCAATACTCTATCCCAATGACGGAAGCATATGTTTTTATGTCCGTCAGTCATATTCTTGTTTTTTTTCATCTTGTCCATAAAGGAAACTTATTTCGTCCACATCTTTGTAAATTTGTCCATTTGTAAGTTAAGTCAATGTCTTTTTTTCCATTTGATGTATTTCGTTCACTGTCTATCCATTCACTCATTGTGGGGGGCTCAGGGTTTGTCCATCTCCTCATGATGTTTTTCTTTGCTGCTGTTACCATTAATCTAAAGAATTGTTTATTCTGATTTCCCAGGATGCAATCATCTCTTCCCAAGAATAAAGTTATAAAGTGATTGGGCAGCTTTGTGTTAAATATTTATTCCATTATCTTGTGTAGATCGCCCCAAAATGTCTTCAACACTGAACACTCCCAGAACATGTGGCAATGGTTTGCTTCTTGATCCCCTGAACAACGCCAGCATTTCACACTTTTCCCTGTATGGTGTGTTTTTAAATTTTTTTTATGCAAACTCCCGCCACATATGTGAGTTAGTGCTTTTCCATGTTAATTCACAATATTTCTGCCATTCTTCTGTTATTTCACAAGCTCCTTCTTTTTCCCATGTAACCTTTACATAATCAGTTATAACCCTTTATTAAAGTCACCTGTGTGGGCCCTCAGCACCTCTTTGAGTATTGGATTCAGTTCATGTTCTAATCAAGATTAGTTCATCATAATTATTATGATTATAATTTTTCTTGGTTTCATTTGTCAATATTCCTCTCTCTCTCTCCCTCAAGTACCCTGTAGTGTCTGCACACCCCTAGGGGTACACGGACCACCATTTGAGAAACACTACTTTAGAGCAGTGGTTCTCAAACTGCTCCTCCATGAACAGCCACCTTAACGTAGTGAAGGGGTTTGAGTACCCGAATAATCCTGGGAGCTATGTTGTCGGGGCTTAATGTCCCCAGTAGGGTCTCCCAAGACAAACAGGTCCCAGGTGAAGGGTCCGACCAATAGCGGTTCAAAAGCCACATGTGATGAAGAAACATCAAAGGAAGCCGGGGCCCCACCCCGGAGCCAGGCCTGGGGTTGGGGCTCGAGAGCGAGCGCCTGGTGGCCGGGCCTCTGCTTCAACTCCCTCCTCCGAGAAAGCTTCAACCATGTCTCAGGGAGGCAGGGGACAATGAGTCTGAGTGGGACATGTTCCGTGCCTCTGTTGTTGAGGCAGTTGACCGGTGCTGTGACTGTAAGGTAGCTGGTGCCGTCTTCTCGAGTTGCGCCATTTTCTCCCTCATCAACTCTTGACTTCTTCTCGGCTATATTTGCCCATCATGGCTAATCTCTCATCAAAAGTTGCATTGTGCTGCCACCTACATGGCACCAGTTGGTCACTACACCATAGTAGAAGTCTCATATTCATTGAAGAACTCCACCACACTGTCTCCTAGCAATTCCCGTTGAAAAACATGTCAATGGCAGTGAACGGTTTGATTTGAAATGACGTATATGTACGCCAATGGCAGTCAGTGAGTTAGTCATAAAATTATCATAATATTTTTACAATGTGCTGAACACATTTTGCACGTATTGGTGTTACTCTGGGGTCAATTTGACCCCAAGCTGTTTTAGCTGTGTAAATCTTGTCCATCTGTGTGTGTGAGACCCATGTTTGACCTTCCATCTACATTGACCTGATGGTTCATACTCAATGTTGTTAATAAATGTGAGAAAAACTGGATGAAAACTATTCAAGATAAATGAATTCTAACAAAAGCTTGTCCTGATGGTGGCGCTAGAGAACAGGTCATGGTTTCTATATCGAGGCCTTATTTATGGATTCAACAAATAAAGTGTCTGACACTAAAACTTTGTCACAATTTTCTGAAAATCATTTTCTGGAAGCAAATATCACTGGGGTCAGATTGACCCCAAGGGTCAAATGTCTTACTAATAATTTGAGGGTCATAAAGGGTTAATTTTAGATGTGGAGGACACTAAATATCACAGTGAGGATCCAATGAAGGTGATTAAAGGGATTATTCTGTGTGTTTTAACGACTCCTCTTTGACGGAAACTATACAAAACCTGAAGAAAGCGACTGAGACACCTGAGCAGAAACTTAAAGAGTCGTCAGTGAGTGACAGAGGAGGGGGTCTCTGATGGTCTCTGAGCTGTGATCCTTTCTTTGCTCTCTGCTCATCCCTGGGGGGCTTTAAATGGACTGACTGTACATAATGGTAATCCAGTGGAGTGGCGCGTTATTGGAAAACAGGAGAGATGACTGTGGATGCGCATGGAGACTGCGCATTGATCAGCTGTAGGGGGGTGGGGGGGGGGGGGGGGGGGGTAGTTTCCCTGAGGATCCCCATCTTTCAACACGCGCACGCACACTGCTGCTTTAGTAAGAAGTTCATTTCCCGCGGGAGGCGCGCGGCTCCGTTGCTTTGGTGTTGAAGGAATGCGTAAAACTCTCAGAGCTCCTCCTCCTTGTTCACGTGCATTCTGATCATTTCATAACCACGTGGATCAGATCGGCCGCTGTGTTTCAGGCAACTCATGAATTTAAGTGCGCGTGAACCCGAACGAGGGCCGGTCGCGCGCAACAGCGAGCGAGAAAGGGCCGACGGAGATAAGCGCGCACCCGAGCTGCCTGTGAGAGGCCAGGAGCGCGCACGGAGTGATCGAGCTGCTGCTGGTGAGGCAGCAGACGGTGGAGAGGAGACACGCACATCAGCTGCACACGCACATCACAGAGCGATGCTGCGTGCGCTACACTTTCTGCAAACTTTTGGATCCTAGTGCAGCCACGGGCACGGAGACGCGTGCACGCATGGATTCTTTCTGTGAGACAGCAGCTCTTTAGTGCACAGGAGCAGAGATGATGCGCACACGCACAGCCATGCTCTGGATCGCCTTCTTACCGTTTGTGGTTCCGTGCGCGCTCGGGAACCGGACCGCGGACCAGTTCTCCTTCTTCCACGGACACGTGTTTGAGAACTCCTCTCCGGGGTCCCGGGTCCAGGGGCTGAGCATCCCGTTAAAGCGGCTGAACGCGCACCGCCCGTGCGCTCCCGGGGAGCCCGGAACCTTCCGGCTCCTGGGGGAAGGAAGCGAGAATTTCCGCGTGTTCGTGCACCACCACCGGGGTAACGTGCTACTGAAGACGTGCGGGGTTCTGGACCGGGAGGAACGCGCTGAGTACGCGCTCACCCTGGTGTGCGCGGGACTCTCCGCGGAGGAGGTGGTGGCATCCATCAAAGTGGACGTTCTGGACACGAACGACCACGAGCCCACTTTCCCCGGTGCCAGTGTCAAACTGAGCGTGGATGATTCCACTGCGCTGCGCACGGCCATCTACACGGTGCGTGCGCGTGATGCGGACAGTGGAAAGAACGCGGACCTCATCTACTTCGCGCTCCCTAAAAACGGGCGTTTTTACGCGGTGCCAAAAAGCGGTGACATCCTTCTAGTGGATTCCATCCTGGGTCTGGATCAACCCATTAAGTTCCAAGTGTTTGCTCGGGACCGGGGGTGGCCGCCGCGCACGAGCCAGGGCGTCTCTGTGGAGGTGAGCCCGCGGCAGTGGCCCGTCACCACCTCACCCGGAAACTCTCAGAAAATAAAGAGGAAGTCCCGCTCAGTGCTGGAGGCGGAAAAACCGCTTTTCATCAACGTGTCTGAGGACGCGGGCATCGGTGCGGTGGTGATGAACCTGAACCCGGTTCGATTCCAGTCCGCCACGTTCGAGCTGATGGAGCCGGACGCGGAGAGCTCTCCGGTTACCGTGAGCAGAGACACCGGGGATTTAGTCATCTCACGGAGGCTGGACCGGGAGACCGAGCCGCTGGTGGAGGTCGCTGTCAGAGTGCAGGACAAGAGGGGTGAGTCAGTGAGGGAGGGGGTTCCACCGAACCGACCCGTGTCCTGTCAGTGCTGTTGGATGGGTTTGATACCAGTGCGTAAAAGCGCACGGAGACTCTGTCATGGGTTAATTGGATAACTTTGAGATGAGCTTTGAGTGACAGACACTCAGCTGTCAATCAGTGTCTGGAGAAGTTCTGTGAAGGCCACGTGTGTTGTTCAGTGATTGTGAGAAAACACACACACGCACACACACACACACACACACACACACACACACACACACACACACACACACACACACACACACACACACACACACACACACCCTACAGGTGTTCCTCCCAAAGCTGCAGATTGTGTTGGTTTTAACAGAGTCTCATTCATCAGTGCAGATGCAGGATTCATATGAGGCAGCGGTTCTCAACCTTGGGGTCAGGACCCCATTTGTAGTTGCAAGACACTGGGGGTCACAAGGTGGTTTTAAGAAACTAAGAACATTTCTGTTTTTGTAACAATTTGAGCCCATTGTTGCTTATTTTTTTTTTTTTACCTTTTTCTGCAACTACACCAAATTTTCCATTGTTCAACCTATTTTCATCACTTTTTCTTGCCATATTTTTGCTTTTTTTTTATTGCATTTTTGCTACATTACTCATATTTCTGACACTTCTACATCACATTTCAATGCCTTTTCTGCACATTTTTTACACTTTCAGACATGTTCAGCCCTTATAAACCCTTTCCACCACTTTTACACATAATGTCACATATGTTGACTCATTATTGTCACTTTTAACCTCTTTTTACCAGAGTTAGGTTTTTTTTTTTTTTTTTTGTTTTGCCAGTTTAATTACATTCACCATTCGTCATGCCCATTATCTGCCAGTTTAAACTAATTGTTCCAATATTGTCACTTTATGCCCCTTTACTACTATTCTATATGCTTTCAGCCACTAATTAGAAACTTTTAACCAATTTCTGTCCTTTTTCCACCATTTTTGGTCACTTTGAACCATTTTATTAGTGATTAAAACCATGATTTCCATCTTTAAGATGACTATAATAATAATAATAATAAACATTCCTGGATAACAGTGGATATTATTCAGATGAATAAATAAATGTGGTTATCACAGATTCATAGAACAATAGACCATCATTTTACTGACTTTATGGATGGACCCCAAAAATCTCTCCCCTTTATTCCCCCTTATAGATGGTCCTGTCTCCACATGACTGTTCTTCAATGTTCATGTCTGTGTTCAACCACCTTCAGCTACAGTGGGGGTCCCTGCTCTCTGGGGCCTTTATTTTGGGGGTCGTGTGCTGAAAAGGTTGAGAACCACTGAACTAACGAGGATTGGGATGGGCCCACCAATAGTTAAATGGGTTAATTATGACCTGAGGATGGACTGCAGGGCCAGAATCTGTGCAGAGAATGTTGTCTGTCATTCAGATAGAGTCTGTAATGAGATGGCGTCCTGTTATTTATCCGTGGGTGTCTAGTGGACGGACGCGTGTTCTAATCAGAGCAGTTAACAGCTTCTGACTGGGGGAGCGCCCCTGATCGATGTGACCTATTGGTCGTTGGTTAATGCGAGTCGTCCTGATGCAGAAAACAAGCTGAGGCTGCTCCTGGCACACAGCACTGATCTACACTCAGGAACTGCATGCAATATTGGTTCTTTGTCCCACTGATTACCTTCAAAACACATTAACGTTGAGCTAAAATGTGACGTTAAATCTTTAACCCTGCCGCAGCACAACAGCTAATGGAATAAATGCTCACAAGTTGTGCAGTGAAGTTGTGACTTGTAATTTCATATCACAAATACCTCTCTTTCTTAAATGTAACAGATTATTTATTAGGTATTTCTTTCTAATTTTATTAAGAAATTTAGACTTTCAAAACACACAATCCTTTGTATTTAAAACTAATAACATTGATTGCATGAATTTGTAAACATCAATTTCCTAATATATACCTATTAATTTTACTTTATTTAATTAAGTATGGTGTACTTAACAACTGACTGTTTTTTATGTTTCTCTTGGAATTATGACTTTAATCTGAGAAATTATTTTTCCTCAGAATTCTGACTTTATTAACACGACTTTTTAAAATCAGAATTCTGACTTTAAACTTACTGACTTTCTTTTCAGAAATATGACTTTAATCTCAGAATTCTGAGTTTTTTCTCAGAACAATAATAATGATAAAAACATATTGGACCTTGTTTTTTTTCAGTGACACTAATCCTCTAATGTATACTTCACTAACTACAGATCCTGTATATGCAACATAGGGAATCTCTGTTTATATAAATCATGGACTCAGTGTCTCATTGTATTTTTGTACGACAGTGAGAAATAAAAGCTACAGCAGTTTGATCGTAGAAAGCTCAAGTTAGTGATGGACGAGGAAAGAAAAGTGTGTTTATGTAAATCTGACACTTCTCAGATGCTAATGGATTTCCTCTGCTGATGTGTTTCCAACTATTTTTGATAAAATGTGCTTTTGGGTGGACTTTTAAATGTGCTGCTTCAGCCTGAAAAAGGCACTCTGTAAAGCCTGGTGACGTGATGTATGGACTTGATCTGCATAGAGCTTTGATTAGCGTCTAAAAGTGCTTCACACCGTCACACCGCTGCAGAGCAACGTGCTCGTCTATCATTAGGAGACGCTCAGAGCTGCCAAACCACTATTAAACACATGGACGTCCGCTTTTTACGTTCTAAAATTTAAATTACATTTCAGGGTTTACTACGGTAATTTCTGCATCACGTTACACTTTTGTGTTTCATCATCTTTCCCTGTTAAGATACTTTTCAGGTAATTACGTCTCCTATTGTCCTTAGGGTCAATTTGACCCCATTCAATGTTTATCAATAAAATGATCATGATGATATTTTATCAATATGCTGAACACATATTTCACGCATCAGTGTTACTCTGGGGTCAATATGACCTTAAGCTGTTTTAGCTCTTTAAAGCTTGTCTGCCTGTGTATTGTGATCTGCTCTCTCTCTCTCTCTCTCTCTCTCTCAAAAATATTGTCAAGGAAAATGTTTACAGTCAATGCAGTTTTGGAACAGCTCATTCCCAGTGAAAGTGACGTAGAGGATGCTGTATCTGAAACTTTATAGTGAAGAACCCTAAGTATTTTGCAAAACTTAGATAAAAATACGTAAATAATTTGTTTATGAGAGGAAGGGGGGGTGGGGTCACCTTCATCTGGTTCATTGCATAAGAGTCATGAATGTGAACCCCAAATTAGAAAAGATTTGTATGAAATATTTTTTAGATGCAGTAACTGTAAAACTGAAGGTTTGACCTGATGGTGGCGCTGCAGCAAAGGTCATAATCTCCACAACCAATAGGGTTGATACTCTAGTGCTCATTAATGTTGTCCGTGAATCTGAGGAGATTAGGATGAAAACTATTCCAGTTAAATGAATTCTAATATAAAAGAAGTTTGACCTGATGGTGGCGCTAGAGAACAGGTCACGGTTTCATTATCAAGGTCTTATTTATGGATTCAACAAATAAACAAAGTGTCTGACACTAAAACTTGCTCAATAATTTTATAAAAAATCATTTTCTGGAGGCAAATATAATGTAAGGTAAGGTAAAATGTGTTTGTGATATTTGAGAGTAATTAAAGGGTTAAACTCCTTCAAATTGTCCCAAACACAATATTAAGGTTAATAATAAAGTCAACTAGTGTTTTTCATTTTAGTTTGTATGCTTCAGATGATTTAAGTAAATGTGATGGTTACGGTGAAATCACACCAGATTACATCATCGTTAGCCACAATGCTAACCATCACCTAAACATGTCTTTGTACCACAGCCTTTTTACATTTAAATGCAGTCATAATAATCTGATTTAAAAACACACTTCAGATGAAGCTCTGCGTTAATTTTCAATCACAGGATAACATGATCACTACTCAAACCACTACATGTAGTGAGAAATGGTGGAATTTTTGTCCATTTGTTTTATGGTGTAAAATGTATCTTAAAAGTGATGTTGTCCCACAACTTGAATGTGAAGCATGTCTGTCTCATGTTGGATCCTGATTTTTCATAAAGCGAGAGAGAGTGAAACAAACATGTTGAATTTTTATGTTTTATGATGTTTCCGCAATCGTGTAAAGTTGACTTGCTTTGAAAATTTCTCAGATTCATGCTGGTGTCTCTCAGACTGTACGATGTAAACATCCATGAAGTAGATTAATGCTAAGTTTACAAGAAAATGTGTTGATTTGGTGATAAAGGTTTGTTTTTGTGGAGGAAACATGATGGAGCTTCTTTTCAAGTACAACATTACTTATTTACAATAGTTCCTCATTTATCGTGGATTTTGTTCTAAAAATAACCTGCAATAGGTTATAGACAGGAATGAACATTTCTCACTTGTTTAAACTCTCAAAGTTCAAACCTTTATAGATTTTAAAACATAAACCTGTTTTCAAACATACATCACTTCAGAGTCACACTGCTAGTGATCAGATATTGATGCTTTGTTGATGATGATGACGTCACGTCAACACGTACACTGGTCTGTTCATCCATTCAACCATGGAGTAGAAGCTGTGTGACCACCTGGAGCTGTAGGACACGCCCTTTATAACCAGGACTAGGAAGGATTAGTCATGGAGGAGAATCAGTGAGGAGGTGGTTGTAGCAGATAAAAGTTCTCTCTGTAGCACTGAGCTAGCATAGCATTAGCGGCTAATCACACCAGCTTTTTTCACTGGTGGTTTATGTTTATGAGAGGAGAAAAAGGAGCACAGCTCCTCACTTTAGCAGGTAGTGAAACTCACCGTGTTGGATGTGTTGCTGGTGGGTGAACGCAGCATGAGCCAATCAGGACGCAGAACACAATGCGTGTTCATATGCTGTAAAAAACAATGCATCCAAAATTGCACCGTAAAAAAAATCTGCGAAACACAGAAGCCACGAAAGGTGAATCACGATATAGTGAGGGACTATTTTTAATATTTTTAATATTTTTAGGAATGCACCAAAGTGAAAAATCTTATCCGAAACCAAAAATGAGAAAACAAAGGCCTAAAACTGAACCACCAAAATAAAAAAAATATTTTATGTTAATATTACGCAGTGTTTGAAACATCCTGTTGCGGTGATTAAATGTGTTTTGGCCAGAAAGTAAAAATGGCCGAAAAGTAAATTTTATTTACTTTTATTCAGTGAAAACAAGACGTAATGATGCAAGCAAACAGTTTACGGCCAATCATTTTCATTTTGGTGCATCCCTAGTTATTCAATTTACGATACAATTCTCTCACAATTTATTTTACAAAATGATTCTGTAGACAAATGACTGATAAATATTCATATTTCTTTTCTGTACTGTTTTCCTTTATCTTTCTGTCAAAATAATTCCTGGTTAAACTATGTAAAACAATGTTATTTAATATAAACAAATCCTGAATGAAATAAATAATACAAATAAAGAAATAACTTATTCATTTAAATTCTGGCTCTACAGTAAAACTACATAATAGTTATTTATCTTTTTAAAAGTGCAACTGAAAATGTATTTTGTGTTAACAATTGGACTTTAAAACAAATCCCATATCAAATATTATAAATAAATAAACTATGGCTTTCATTCTCTCTATTGTTTCCGTTTCCTCTCTGTGACCTTCTGACCTTGGATTTTTTCTTTCTCACTTCTTTCATTTTGTCTTAGGGAAGCCAACATGCTTCCACACTTCTGATTTAAAACACGGTGGTGCGTCCTGAATTTTAAATTCTAAATAATTGCGCCCTCAGAGTATCAATGTGAACCGTGACACCTTTGAATCGATTTTTAACTGCTTCTCAATTAATCTTTACATCCCCAGTTTCGTCCTTAAGTCACTAATGTAGAACATTCATTATCAATGAATGCGTCTTGATTTATCTGTGTGTGTTTTTTTTTTTAACTTTCATGCATTTATTTGATCTGCTCTTATTACTAGTGATGCACTGAAAATTTTTCCACTAAAAATATTCGGGCAAAAACAGCTGAAAAGTGCATTTTCGGTTTTCGGCCAAAGCAAGATGTAATGACACAAGCAAACGCTTTTTGGCTAAGAATTTTCATTTCGTTGCTTATAATTATTAGTCTTTGATAAAATATATATATAGCTGCTCTTCACCAGTACGGCTGATGTGTGAATGAATATTATTTCCATTTGCTTTATATAAAAAGCTGCAGAACAAAGAGAAATCTGTATTTGTTCTTAAAATGCTTCATTTATGAATCAGAGGCATGTAATAATAATTCCACTTTTATCTCCATGTGTTGGAATCTGTCGTCAGAGCAGTTTTTGTTGCTGTGATTAAACATCCATGTGTGTATTTTTATCTTTAATGCTCAAACAGCACTGGTATTATTATTACAGTGGATAAGGGTCAATGTTTGCCAGATAGACAGTTTTTTTAGAGTTGAGTAAAGCTGAACCTTTGGGGGTTTGTGGGGATTAAAAGAGACCAGAGTCACAGTTTAATGTCTGGTCTTTGCTCTGCCCTGTAAAACAGCGGGTTTTCATTTCCGAGCTAAGCTCCCGGGGGCCGCGTAATAAACGTGGCGTGGTTTTGGTTCCTGGTGACTGGTTTGAAGTCCGTTAATCCGTTTGGAGTGGAAGTTCCCGCTGTAGCTCCGACCTCCTCCATCTGCTCACATTATCCCTGTAATCCCATCTCACTCTGCCTCTCTTGCTCTCTTTTACATTCTTATTCACTCCCTCCAAGGATTCAGTCTTTAGTGGAGCCACGAGAGGAAAAGGAAAGCCTCCGACATGATTCCTGGATAGATAGACAGGGAATGCCAGAGTTCCTCGTGAGGATCTTTATTAACTTCTTTTTGTCTCTTGACGAAGCTCTGCTACTGCTGAGCTTCTGTTGGCCTGTTTTTAACTCTAATGATGGATTATTATTCACTTTGTATTGTGTTCACATTCCTCTCACATTAAACACAAACTCATCACTTTATTGAATTAAAAGTAGTATTTTTTAAAGTGGGGACAGGAAAGATTTTAGCATTGCTCTGTTAGTTCATACGTTTTTTTTCTGTTTCATTGTCATTCTCTGACCTAACTAACTATCTATCTATCTATCTATCTATCATCCAACTATCTAACTAACCATCCAACTATCTATCCAACCATCCAACCAACTAACTAACCATCCAACTATCTATCCAACCATCCAACCAACTAACTAACTAACTGTTTCTGGCTGTGTGCTATTCTCCTCCTGTACTTAAGTCAGTCACTACGCACCTTCATCCCAGTTACGCACTGTGGGTGGAGCCTCCCTGAAATGTGGGTGTTCCCATTCAAATCTGGCTTTACGTGCGTTCTCAGGTGTGCGTAAATCCTTTTCCTCTTACGTTCTTTTAACCCTGGAGAAAGTGCAGCGCCCCCATAAGGTGAAACATTATACTGCACTAGAAATATGGACTTAGTTACATTTGAAGCCAAACAGACTCGTGCCTCGTGCAGCAGCAGCTGTGATCACTCAGCTGCTGCTGTGTGATTAATTAAAACTGTGACAGATGCAGATTTCTGTCCACATTGGTCACACTCACTCACTCACTCACTCTTTATTTACAGCCGTTATTTAAATCTGATGTTTTACCAAAACATGCACAAGTTTTGGCTGGATTTTGTTTAAAAAAAAATGTATATGTATAATAAATAATATTGACTAGACACTCAAACTTTAAAAGTCAATAATCAGTGTATGGAATAACGGCGTTTAAAATAACGGCGTTAGGTAACGGCATTTGTTTTTCAGTAACGGGGTAATCTAACTAATTACTTTTTACGCCGTTACAACGCCGTTATCGTTACTGAACGTTAAATGCGGTGCGTTACATGCATTGAATACATTTTTATCCGAAAGTATCCCTGGATTCTGACTCAGCTGCAGTGAGGAGGTGGGTTAGAAACAAGATGAACGATTATGATTGGCTAAGGCGGCGTCATGTTTCATGGTAGCCAATCAGAGCCAGTGTTTTTACACATGTGCCAGCAAGAGGAGGCGGGTTAAAAACAAGATGAGCGATTATGATTGGCTAAGGCGACGTGCCAGCACACGCGCCACACGCACGCACGCACGCACGCGCGCACACACACACACACACACACATAGAGCAGATGTGATGAATCAGCAGAGATGGTGAGTTTGATGAAAAGTTGTCATTTTTAAGGTGACGATACAAACACTACTTTATATTAATTATGGTCAAAGACAAGAACGTACATGTGAAGTGTTCATTATATCCAGGAGTGAAGACTTTGTCCACATCTGTTGTAAGTAACTCAAATTTAATGAAGCGCCTCACAACAACACACGCATCGAAAAACTCTGAATTCTTTGACAAATAGCAACTTTTTTTTTTTAACAGTAACACAAATAGTTACTTTCCTTGGTAATGAGTTACTTTTATTATAGAGTAATTCAGTGACTAACTCAGTTACTTTTTAGAACAAGTAGTGAGTAATTATAACTAATGACTTTTTTAAAGTAACGTTCCCAACACTGTCAATAATTAACCTTAAAGCTACGTGTGATACATTACTATTTGAGTAAATGTCTAGACTGGCCATTTCCCCCTTTTTTTACCTTTGAATAGAGCTGCATGATTATAGCCAAAATGATAATCACATTTATTTTGATCAATATTGTATTAAAAATTATAATCACAAATAATTATCATATATGGGAAGAATCTGTTTTTATTGCACTACTTTTAAACAAACAATAGGTGTATAGTGTACAGTGCAAAATTAATATTTAAAATTGAATTAGAATTATAAAAAATGATGAAAAACTATTACTCCAATAATTTTAAATGTACCAAAGGCAAACTAAATAAATTCACTATTACACAGTGCAGAGACCATATTTTAAATTGATCAGGTAAATGTAATTGCAACCTAAATTGTGATCACGATTAGAAAATGATTTACTGTGCATCCCTACCGTAGATTTTATATTTCAGCTAAACGTGTGAAGCCACATCAGCTCACACAACAAATCCAGATGAAGAGCCTGGATCCTGTGCTTGGTTCTGTATCTTTGTGGGAACGTTCCTCCAGCGGAGTGTTCTGCGTTCTGCAGTGAGATGAGACTTTACTACTGTTTCTGTTTCTACTGGTGGTGTGTGGGCTTCACATCCCCTGGCTCTCATTCTCTCTGCTCAATTAATGCAGTGCCAACGTGTATGAGAAGACGAGGAAGAGCCCCATTAATTTCCCTGAAAAGGTCCGTCGTCCTCGTCTCTAACGGCTTGTTTCATGGTGTCCTCTGACTGCAGGGACTCCTGTTAGCACTGATTGATGAAGTGATTCATTGGTTTAATTAGTCAAATGGTTAATATATGTATTAACACACAAGTCGTTCTTTGTATCTTCTCCGTCTTTATTTCTGCACGTTAACAATAAAAGCCAAGTTAAACTTCTTTAACATCCTGTTACGAGTTCAATTACATGTTTGGAGGCTTATTTTAGTGCAGCTTATATTAGTCGAGCTTTAATCAAGTAAATTACTACATACATTTAAAGTTTGGCTTAAAACCTTTAAAATGTCCTTATTAGTAGATTTATTTCTAACAAAACACATTATTATGCATCATATTTATTATCTTTTAAAAATGGGACTACTGTACATTGTTAGAGCCTGTGTTCCTCCATGTTTAAATCATGTGATTGATGATGTCACACGGCCCCACTGCCTGTAATCATCCCATTGTTTTCTATTGGAGTGAAACATTCAGCCTGATTTATAGATCATTTAACAGATTTAAAACCATAAGCTGCTAAAGGATGTAAAAAGCTGCTAAATGCAGGTATACACTGTGCAATGTTTGACCCATTTTGAGCCGATTTTTTACTTGTGCGTCTATTTTTGGGATCGGGCTGAGTCTCGGCTAAATCGTGCATCGTTTAGTATACATGGTGTAGTATACATGGTGTAGCGTACGTGGTGTGGTGTACGTGGTGTGGTGTACGCGGCGTGGCGTACACGGTGTAGTGTACTTCTTGTCCATCACATCGCCGTCTTTTTTTTTTTTTCAAAGCTCTTTTTGCTGAGATTTGTGAATGTCTCTCCACTTCCTGGTTCTTCTTCTTCTTCTGTTTTAATGGCGAGTTTCAGAGTTCTTCTTCTTCTAATTTGTATGTTGCATTTCCGGAAACAAGACCCCTACGTGTCATTTATGAACGTACAGTATGAGCAGTCAGAGTGTATCAGTGTGAGAACATGAATCGTGAGCTGAGAACATTCAGACTCTACAATTGAGCTGGAGCTGAATACAACGATTGGAGAAATCACACAATGTACGTCCGCCTCTAATGATGTAAAAAGCTACTCAGTAATGAGCCGAGTGACATCATCAGTCATGTGATTTAAACATGGAGGAACACAGGCTCTAAAACGGTAAAGTAGTCCCATTTATGTAATTTAAATAAATATGGTTCATAATAATGTGTTTTGTTAGACACAGATCTACTAATAAGTACGTTTAGAAGGTTTTAGGACACATTTATAAAAACATTGGAGGATATTTTATTTCTATTTGACTAAGTTGCAAAAGATTCAGTAACAAAGATTTATGCTTTTCATGTATTTTTATGCACAACATTGTGCTTTTGAGCAGCAATAAAAAAGAACTATACAGGAAGTGACCTCAGACTTTTTCTAAAAACGGTCAAACGTGCAGACATCTGCGTCTATGAAGGTAAAAATGCTGAAATGGAAGTTGCTGAAGTGAAAGTGTGAGAAAGGAGGAGGATTCTCTGAGCGTTTCACACGTTTCTGAAACATATTGCGTTACACTCGTACTAACAGTATCTAAAAGTGTTGTTTGATGAGGAATGAAAAGAATGATAAATCTCAACAAACTCCAGATCATACGCAGTGATTTGGCCGTTTCAATTATAAATCATTTCATGATGGATGATCACAGTTTGTTTAGAGCTGCCAGAAAAAAAGAACTGCACACGTTGCCAACATCCCTGTGTGAGGAAAGATGCTATTTTCTCTGCCTGTCTGTTTTTTTTCTGTCTATCTTTTATATAAAGTCAAAGATCACACAAAGAGAAGAATATTTCCCAGCAAACATTCATGCTGTACTCACCTGGAATATATTCATCTATAGCTGAGAGTTTCTGACGGGAAAAAAGTGATTTTCACCAGAAGGAATTCAAACGTCAAAAAACGGCGAGAATCCAACTTTACTGAAGAGAAAAAGACAGCGACGGAATGTGTGGGAACATTTATGATTTACATACTGAACAGAAATATTGCACTGTGCATTGTTTTTATTAAGATGTAAATTTAGCAGGAGGTCAAAGGTTAAAACAGGTCACAGCGTTTTCATTTTTAAAGGCAAGGCACATTTATTTGTATAGTGCATTTCATATACAAGGCAACTCAATGTGCTTTACATGATAAAACATTCAACTGTTTAAAATCAATAAGAACATTTAAAATCATCACTTAAATCATTTAAAATCATCACTTAAATCATTTAAAATCATCAACATGATCATAAATCTCTCTCAATCATACGTAGTAGAGAAAAAACTTAACTTTGATTTAAAAATGTTCACATGTGATGCTGACTTCAGCTCTGCTGCAGTTTGTTCCACTTCTTTGCAGCATAACAACTAAACACAGCATCACCATGGTTACTGTGAGCTCTGGGCTCCACTATCTGACCTGTGTCCATCTGTGAGCTCTGGGCTCCACTATCTGACCTGTGTCCATCTGTGAGCCCTGGGCTCCACTATCTGACCTGTGTCCATAGATCTGTGAGCTCTGGGCTCCACTATCTGACCTGTGTCCGGTTTTTATATTCATTTAGTTTTTTTATGTTGTGATTTTGGATAATTTTTGCTCATTTTGTGTAATTTTCTTATTTTGTGTGTTTTTGGAGAAATTTAGAAAATGTTTCTGAATATTTGTGGTTGTCTTTTGTGTTTTTGGAGAAGATTTGTGAAGTGATTTTGACGATTGACAATTTCTGTAGTTTTTGTTTATTTTTTGTTGTTTGGAGTAATTTTGTATTTATTTGCAGTTTTTTAATTGTTGTCCTTATTTGTAAATTCTGTAGACCCTTTGTGCAATTTATGTAATTATGTATTTTTTTGCTGCTGCTTTTTTATTTTTTAATTAATGTCCATTTTTTGTATTTTACTGTCATTTTGTGTGTTTTTTGTTTTTGTTTTGTTTTTTTTGGGATCATTTTGTGTTTTGAGAGTTTTTATGGTATTTTTGTAGAGACTTTGTGCCATTTCTTTAGGTGAAAATGTGAGCTTTGCTAATATTGTGCAGTTTCTTTGAATTTGTGTATTATTTTGGAAATATCTACAACAGAGTGAGTTGATAATTTACACAATGATTCATTGCTTCTCTGACGTTTTTTATTTCTGCTGCGGGTCGAATTGGATGCTGTAAAAGTCCGGATTTGGTCCCCGGGCCTTGAGTTTGACACTCATGCTCTACTGCTTCTCTTCGTTGTGTTTTTTTGTGCGTTATCAAAGACGTTCTTCGTTTAAATCGTCTGAAATCTGAAGTTAAGCTGCTTCTGTGGTAACAAGTCGTCCACAGCTCGGTGCACGGTGCTGTTGTAATTACCTTCACTAACAAATTACAATCATATTTCTCAAACCGCGGCGACGGCTGATAAAGAAACACTCGCTATGCTATGCTATGCTATGCTATGCTATGCTATGCTATGCTATGCTATGCTATGCTATGCAGAGCCTGCAGAGACTGAAGTCTTTGTGGATGGAACGTTTGTTACAAAGGTCTGCATTAAAAAATAAATAACAATACTAATGATTGTGTTCACTGGGTAATTGAATTCATGCTTAAGCTGTTTACTGCAGAATACTACAATTTGTTGCAAAATGTCAATTATTAATTGAAATTCTAAGGAAAAAAAAAAAACAAAAATCCCAGAAAATGTCCCACAAATATATATACTGTACACATAAAATGTCCTGTTGCTACTCCCAGACCTAAACAAAAGATTTAAATAGCTAGTTAAATGGTTCACGTGGAACTTGATAATGAGTAATATTGGTTTTTATCAATTATATTGATGAGCAGATTTAATTGCAACTGTATAGCAGAAATGGGCACATTTTATCACAGTGGGAGCCACAAAAATATGATAAATTCATCCAAGGGCCAAAGAACAAATGTTTGTTTACTCTTTAAGTTTTGTGTTTTGTGTGTTTTTGAAGTGATTTTGTTTATTCATGTTGTGATTTTGTATATATATATTTTTTTTACACATTTTGTATATTTTTTTACTCATTTTGTGTAATTTTCTGTTTTTTGGGAGTCATTAAGTTTATTTTTCTGTCTTTTTTCTTGTTGTTTTTTGTGGTTTTGAGAGTAATTTAGCATATTTTTCTGTATACTTGTCATCTCGTGTGTTTTTGGAGAATATTTGTGATTATCTGTTGACGCTCTGTGCCATTTCTGTAATTTTTGTTTGTTTTTTCGAGTCATTTTGTATTTATTTGCATTTTTTTTAAATTGCAGAATTTTTTGCTTTATTTTGGGAGTCATTTTGTGTGTGTATGTAGACCCTTTGTGCAATTTCTGTCATTTTTATTTTGTTTATTTTTTTGAGAATTTTAGTTTCGATTTTTTTGCTACTGCTTTTTTATTTTAAATTTATGTCATTTTTTGTATTTTTCTGTAATTTCTTGCTCATTTTGCTGAATTTTGGGAGTCATTTTTTTGACCCTTTGTGCTATTTCTGTCATTTCTATATGTTTGGACTCATTTTGTATTTGTTTGCTGTTATTTTTTTGTTGTCCTTTTGGTGCATTTCTTTTTTTGGGGAACAGGGCACAATCAATTCAAAAAAACTTATTTTTAAAATGTCGGACTGGATTAGTTCATTAAAAAAAGAAAATATCCTAAACAATAGTCAGTTTGGTTTTAGGAAAGATCATTCCACAGAGATGGTTATAATGGAACTAACTGTAAACAATAACAAGGGAAATAATTTCATAGACTTGATACAATGAATCACTCAAGACAACTTTGGAAACTGGACAAATATGGAATTAGAGGTTTTGCTCAAAATTGGATCAAAAGTTATTTAAAGAATAGAAAGCTATATGTACAATTAAATGATGCAAAATCAGACCAGTGTGACATAAATCAGGGAGTACCCCAGGGCTCCATATTTGGCCCTTTACTGTTCATATTATACATGAATGACTTCATAAAAGCATTGCAAAAATCACAGAGTATTTTTTTGCAGATGACACAACATTATTTTACTCAGGGAAAGATTTACAGCAGACAATGGAAGTAATACATGAAGAACTCAACAAAATAAAACATTGGTTTATCAAAATAAATTAGTTCTCAATGTTAACAAAACAAAACATATAATTTTCAATGACAAAAGAAACACTGTTGATACATCAATAAAAATAAATAGGATGAACATTCAAGGGGTTAAATAAGTCATCATTGATGAGGACCTTAATTAATTCATTAATATAAATATTATAATGTTCTAAATCAATCTTCTCTACTTATTCTATATAACACAATGATTGGACCACATTTAACTCACTGTGTGGACATCCACTATATATATATATATATATATATATATATATATATATATATATATATCTATATGAGACATAGAGATCCATCAAACTCACTATTTATCAAATGTAAATCACTAAAATGTCATGATATTGTTGCAGATTTTGTATGAAGCCAATAATAAAACATTGCCAAAGAACATCCACGAAATGTTAGAATAAAGAGAAAGTCACTAATATTTAAAAGGAACAAACATCTTTAATAAAACACAGCTTTACCTGAAAAACAATGGAACAAACTGTAACAGGAATGTGTTTATGGAGAAAATAACTAAAATGAAAGAAACATCAAATCTGCAATGTTACTGTATATAAGTATGAAAATTAGATTTTAATATAAATATAATGAGATATTTGATTTGATCAAACATGAAAATGATTTTGTTTTTCTCCTTTTTTATTGTCTTTATTTTTTGTCAATATTGTAAATATGGTACATAATATAAAAAAAGTAATATGCAGAAGAAGAGATATATTTTTAAGGAGGGGGAAGATGTTAGACTTTTTTACTTGTTTCTGCTCCTTTTCTTTCATGTTGTTTTTCCTTTTTCAATGTGGAGGAGAAATGTCTTGAATAAAATAAATTAACAAACAACACATTTGAGTGAGGGCCACATGTGGCCCCACGTGTGCACGGCTATATCTGACATCCAGTTATAAATGATTCATTCAGCTGATTTATGGAAGCATCTGTCAGATAAAAACTATTTAAAGCGACTTTAGATCAGACATCACGACGCCTGCAAATCAGTGGAAAAACTCCTTCACTTTTGAATATTTCAGCAGTTTTTCTTGGATTTTTTCCTCTTTAGTCTTTATTTAGTTTGACTCTCACCAGAACTGATTGTGTTAAATGATGTGCAGTGTTTCCAGCTTTTGGGGATTATTCCAGTTTAAAGTGGTGTGATGGTGTATATCCATCCATGGGACAAAAACACTGTCCCAGTGTTAATGTACTCCATCATTAAAGTGTGTTATCTCCATCCTCTGAATATTTCATGGCTGTCAGCGGCAAAGCTTCGCGCCAAGATTAACTTCAATTAGTTGGCAATAAATTTGATATTTTTTTTAACCATACGCTTTGCCTTTTTTTAATGGAATTTTGACTGCTTTACAATTTCACCTCTGCTCCTTTTATGCAAAACCAGTGTCGAGGACACTTTTATCAGCTATGTTTTCATTGTGTAATCGCTACATTTCTGCTTTACCAACGACAAATAATGCCATTCTTATTCATTCACTGGACCTATTAAGAATCTAATGTAATAAAAAGCCTGACAATGAATGCATTTTTACAACTTATTCTGTGATTACTTCCATAAGACGACATTTTAGAGCCACATTGAGAGGGAATAAAAGCTGACTTTGGGAATAAAGTCAAGGAAATGTATGAGGATTAAAGTCCTAGTGTCACAACAAGAAAAGGTCATAATACTAAAATGTAAAAGTCTTAATTTTACACAAAAAAAAAAAAAAAAACTTCTCATAAGATATTATGAGAATAAAGTCAGAATTGAGTTAGAATAAAGTCCAAACCCAGGTTCACATAAAGGGTGCAGTGCTCTGCTTTAAATGGATTCTCCACCGTTTTTACAGGTTTGGCCTAAAAACTAGAGGAAAAGTATTGATCATAGTTTAATTAGATCCTCCACTGTTTTTACAAATCTAGTTCATTGTTGAGATGAAACAGAATATCACAACAGGGCAGCAGAAAATAAGAAACAAATTACACAAAATGTGATCGTCAACAATATTTTCTCTGAAAGTTGGTGCGCGACCCAATATTGGGCCAATATATGGAACAAACTGCGTCCCCTATAAGTTCAATAAAGGACACAGTTGATAAAATTGGGCAAGGATTCTCAACCTTGGGGTCGCGAGACACTGGGAGGGGGTCGCCAGATGCCTTTATGGAATAATAAGAATAATATTTCAATGATTTAAGCCCATTTTTGCTTATTTTTAGCCTTTTTCTGCAACTCCACCAAAATCATCATATTTTAACCTATTTTCATTACTTTTTATTGCCATATTTTTGCTCCTTTGAATGTATTTTTGCTACATTTCTCACATGTCTGACACTTTTACATCACATTTCAATGACTTTTCTACACATTTTTTCCACTTTTCAGACATGTTCAGCACTTATAATGTCACATATATTGACCCATTGCTGTTACTTTTAACCATATTTATTTTCCAATTGTACGTCATTCACAAATTGGTCATGCCCATTATTTGCCAGTTTAAACTAGTTGTTCATGCTAAACTGTTTCAATAATGAAACTTTGAACTCTTTTTACCAATTTTTCTGTTTGTTTCCTACTTCGTGGTTTTTAAAATCCCATTTCTCCTCCTTTTCCACCATTTTTAGTCACTTTGAACCATTTTATTAGTGATTAAAACCAGGATTTCCATCTTTAAGATGACTATAATAATAATAATAAACATTCCTGGGTAACAGTGGATATTATTCAGATGAATAAATAAATGTGGTTATCACAGATTCATAGAACAATGGACCATCATTTTACTGACTTTATGGATGGACCCCAAAAAGTCAAAGTGGAGGTTTATATAAAATGTGTTGATGATTGAAGAACTCTTCCAATGTGTTCTGTATTAATCTGTTTTTCTATTATTTTTTAAAGGAATGCTCCTTTAGCGTCACATGTGGGAAAAACTCAAATCAATGATCAACTGATGACGATAAGTGGAATCAATGAACTATTCACTTCCTATTTTATTCAGCAAAGGCTGCTGGGAAATCAAAGCTACGCTGGATCTGAACTGGTCAGCGTTTATTCATGTGTCACACGTCATGGACCAGGATTGACTTTAGTCAACCATAGGAACAGATCAGCATCAGACAAACTGATCATAAATTAATACTTCTATAAAAAGCACAACAATCCAAAGGAAATGAAAGCAGATAACCCTTTGTGTGATGACTCGGCGTTTATGTGGACGCGCTGGGTCGTCTGTGATTTTAATTCATCCATATTTCAAGACAATACGTCAAACGAGGTGAGACTGACAATAATAGATAATCCACATTACAATATGAAAGTACTTTTCATTTCATCGTTATGACCAAAAATCCATCTTTATATGATAAGAATAAATTTTTACACTTTTATTATTATGACTAGTGCAGTGTCTGTAGGAAGTATGTGTTGCTATAGAAATGTAGGAGGTTAAGTAGCTTTTTCATTAACGTTTACATTGGAGCTTTAATTCCTCTTTAATTCAGAATAAAAGTTAAATCCTCTTTAAACTGACCGTGTAAACACTTAATTCCTAATACGAATGTACATACACACGCAATTTTTATTACTATTATTACTCAGTAACTTGGGTACAAATGTTGCTCACTGAGGACACCTACTGGTCAATATTTACAGGGTGTTTTGTTGAGGATATTAAAAGCTGTTTGTTCAGTCACTCCTGTGGATTATAAGCAGCTTTCTACTTATCCTGAGTTACCATGACTACTAGGGATGTGAGACTTTGGGCGTCTCACAATTCGATTCCGATTCTTAGGGTCACGATTCGATTCAAAATGGATTCTCGTTTTAACTGATTCTCGATTCAAAAAGTGATACAATGCATAGTGTGTTAAGGGAAGTTATGGCATCATAACAATACAGTTTATATAAGATAATTTTAAATAAACTAATTCCAATGATGTAATCACACAAAGGCAAAATTAAGACAAAAGCTAACATTTATTCATGCTAAACAAATAAACACACTCTCCTTGTGCTGTCTATGTTATACATTGTAAGTTGGGGTCGCTGCTGTTTCCTGTTGGGATCGTGTCATAGATCGTAAAGGGTGAGTTTGTGTGTTTTGACCTAACACTGTTGCCATAGTAATTAGAAGTCGCCATCTTGAAAGACCATGGCCTACTAGTCTCTAATAAGTTCTGAAAAAACATCTACTGAGTATGTTTAAGTGTACTGTTTGATAACACTCCTAAGACTGTGTTTGTGAAAGTTAAGCATTAACAGTGTGTTATATAAATCACTGCCGGTCACGGTAAATGTTAGCATGAGCATATACATGGGTTTTCCCATAGACGTTAGCATGAAGCTAGCGGACTTTTTGTATAGTGGTATTTTCTATTTATGAGAACACTAATATGTATTTGTATGTTCAGTCTACAGTGTTTCCTGAGTAAAGACTCTAATGAATCTATTGAATCACAGTTTTTCTTTAAAAAAAGAAAAAGAAATAAATAAATAAAGTAAATTTTTGAAATTCATGAATCAATTCAGAATTGTGGATGATTAGAATCACGATTCTTATGTGAATGGATTTTTTCCCCCATCCCGAATGACTACCTGTCAACATTGAGCTGTTCTAACTTATCCTGAGTTACTATGACTACCTGTCAACATTGAGCTGTTCTAACTTATCCTGAGTTACTATGACTACCTGTCAAACATTGAGCTGTTTTGCAAAGCTGCATTTATGACAATTTTATGAAATAATTTATGAACGATATCATTGCAGTTCAAACAAGTCCAACGTTGCACACCCTTGAACCAAGCAGCAGCCATGTTGAAAGTCTCAGGTCAATCTGAGGCGGATTAGCAGATATTAGAGGAACACACACAGACATTCCTTGCATACATGAGATTATTTATTTGTGCTTTTTAGTTCAAATACCTCATAATTTAACGTTTAATTAAAATTTAATATATAAATATATATATTTTTTTACACATTTTGTTTGGTTTTGTTTTAGATTTTGTTGCTATGGTTTTCATTCTTTAAAGGGAAAAAGATTTGGAACAACTTGTATAGTGTAATTGAAGTTCCCATGTATTATTTTTTTTGTTTTAAATGAAGTATTTCACTGTTTAATAAAATATCATCTCGAACAAAAACGCTGATGCTTTGAAACTTTCTGTGGTCACATGACTGCTGAGTAATACATTTAGAACTTTTATTGAAATAGAACCAATACAGTTTAGATTATTTAGGGGGGGCGAGTGCTGACAATCAAAGTTGATATTTAGAAGAAGTTAAAGTCGTAACAAGGTTCCGTAGGTGAACCTGTTGAAGGATCATTACCTGGACAAGTGTTATTGGTCAGCAGGCCACGCCCCCATTCCGATGGGTCGACGGATTGGCTGTGGTACACAAAGTGAAGGTTCCTTTGCTGAATCCCGCCAACTGGCGTCCGTTGTTGGAAACCGTAAATGCCTTCAACAGCCCTGAGTCTGTTACGTCTGTCGTAACCAGCTCCACCTTGTGGTTAAATGCTGTATGACAGACGGCAAATGCAGGAATCTATCGCCTTGTTTTTAAAAAATGTGAATCGATTTCCACCTCCTTTTTTCTGAATGGACTCACTGCCATGTGACAAACGTTTATATGAACATATTTTAATGTGATTATCAGATTTATGCTGCAGTTTAAAGTCCATTTGAGAGGCTCTGATGGTGTTAGCTCAGGAGCTAATGGCTAATTGAAACGTGCGTGGCTCGAATACTGTGTGAGTGAGTGGACTGTGTGTGTGTGTGTGTGTGTATGGGGGCTGAGGCCACAGGGAAGTTTCCTCTCAGCCTCACACACACGCACACACACACACACACACACACACCACCAGCCTGTGCTGCAGCACCATCAATTCCCGTCTTTGTGTGGAAATGCTTGTGTGTGTGTGTGTGTGTGTGTGTGTGTGGGCTGGTCAGAGAGTGCTTTTGTGTGTGTATAGTACACGACCCCCCCTCATGTTTAACTGCCGCTCCGCACCGACTCCTTTGATTGGCTGAGCACACAGGATTCTCCTCCTGGGCTCTTTCTGTTCCACGTCTCATTTTTCTGTTGATGTCATGGACGCACACACACACACACACACACACACACACACACGCACACACACACACACACACACACACACACACGCACACACACACACACACACACACACACACACACACACACACACACACACACACACACACGCACACACACACACTTTACTAGTCTTGTCTTTCCTTTGTGTGAATACAACAGCTATATCTCTACATCTACGTCCTTTTTGGTGACGTGAGCACCGCGCGAAAGCTTCCGCAGGATTGAAAAAACATTTTTTCCATATTCTCTCCATAAGCACGTCTGAAGCAAATATAAAACCAACCACACTTCCTTTCTTTTCACCATCAGCCATGAAGGACTCCAGTGAAATCGCTTCTCTTTACCTTCTGTGGAAGCTTTTTGCCTTCTGTCTAAACGCTTAACGCCAACGTTCCTGGATTCACCAGGTTAACGCATCCAACTGTTTTCTTTAGGAGCTGGTCCTGGTCTGGTCCTGGTTAATTAACTGGTCGTGTTGTAGAGCTTCAGGTGGTCACACACTGCCACCATTATTTTCTTCTCCATGGGTGAAAAGGCCGGTGTCCAGGTTGACGGCCTGACGTCATTGACAACAAGGAATCGAATCGGCTTTCGCTCCTGCGCATTACGCGAAACATTCGTTCAATATTTTCAACTCAAGTGAATGACGAATGTTACAGAAAATCAAGAGTGTGCATGCCGCGGCCAACGTTCTTGCTGCGTGAATCAAACGTGTCGCCCAAAGGGAGATTAATTCTATCCAAATGACTTTATATGTAATCTGCCGATGTGAACTAGGGCTGCACGATTTTGACAAAAAACCTACTTGCGATTTTTCTGACAGATATTGCGATTTCGATTTGATTTACGATTTAAAAAAATATTTTATAAATTTAAATGCATGTGCGTTTAGAAACATTTATCATTTTTTTTCAGAAAATATTAGTTAACAAAAATGTATGTCAAAAATAAAGATACAATTAAAAGGTAGATATAAGTTGTACTAACATTAGTTATTCTGAATGCTCATTTTTTATTATTTATATGTCATATAAAGATCTGAGAAAACAGATCATATTTCCCCTCAGAGATCAATGGTTTACCGAATCTGATCAGGTTCATCAATTTAAATTAAATTAACCTAATTTAAATGATTCTGATGACATCATTCCAGACCATATTGATTAAACAAAAATAAATGTGCAACACATCACGTGTAAGAAGTGTTTTTTTCACCACTAGGGGTCAGATTATTTTACAGTATCAGTAGTTATCAATAATCTACGACGTTTCAGACTCTACAATCACTGGTATTGATGATCTTGTCCACAACAACAGAACAACTTTATCCAGATCTTCTGTAGCTCTGATGAGATGTTTAGACGCTCTGAGCAGGTGAAGCCGATTGATGCTGAGTCATGTTTTAACGAAGCGATGCAGCGCTACATGAGAAACGGACAGAGCTCCACAGACACGTTAAAGTTAAACGGCCACTGGTGGCTCTGATAGGAGTCAGTGCAGGGCTGTACACTAACTTTCTCATTTGGTCCCTTTGTTTTTTTTTTTTTTTTTTTTTTTCTTCGAGAATGTGCTGAGTCATTGTACAACGTAATTTATTTTAGGTTAATAAATTATTAAATCTTGATTTTATTTGTCATTAATCATTAATAGCCTCTGTAAAAAAATAAGTATTTATTTCTATATATATATATACTGTATATATATATATATATATATTTCGTTATTTTTTTAAAGCTATAGGGAGCCATTGCAAAAGAGTCAAAGGGCCACATGAGGCCCCAGAACCACAGGTTGCAGACCCCTGCTCTGGGAGAACCACAGCTGAACATCTGTCCTGGTATCATAGTCCATCAGTTCTGGTCCCTCCATGATGTTTCTGATGAGTGTGTACGCTCTATTGCTGAGCTCAGCACATTCTGCCTTTTTACTGCTGCTCTCAATGTGAGCGTGAACTCAGTGATCGACTCGTTATGTCTGGCTCTGTTTGTGGACTGTGTGCACTCCAAAAGAGCACATTAGTGTTTATGCTCGGCTTATTTACCGTTGCATTACCCGCAGCCAAGATGCCTGAGTGTGTCTCCTCACCCGCAGCACTGCGGTCAAGCAAGGCTCTACTCCAAAGTCCTTGGTCAACCCTAGCCACCAGCCAATTCACACACACACACACGCACACACGCACGCACACACAGAGAGAATGACGAAGCGCTCAGCTGCTCCGTATATCGTAACGTCATCCATACGTACTCGCACAGATGTGACTAGATAACATTTTCACTCACACACACTGAAAAAATTCTCGCAACCATTTTGGACGCAGTGTCGAGCCCTGCAGTGATGATTTGTGTAGTTTAAACGACCAGGATGAGAGTGGGGAGAACATTTTCCTCACGGTGACGGCGTTTATACTCTATTGTGTCCATTTCAGCGTTCAACAGGAGATTCTGTTTTCATTGTTTGATTCCGTGATTCCTTCAACGTGGATTTTATAGACCCTCATGTAGTTGTTAACGCGCTCAGAGACTCACTGTAGCGCATACAAGCGTGTGTCCTGTAAACATCTCTGATTGGCCAGCAGCCCAGGAAGGCGGTTCTTGGCAATTCTGATTGATGAACATAGATAGACGGAAGAAAAAACCTCTGAGGTTACGTTATCGCAGAAGTGAAAACCTTAATAAAATCGATGCGATAAAGGTTAATCGTTCAACCTTAATGTGAACGCAGCATAACACGACTGCTTTTACACAGGAATAGTCCTGGTCCTGGTCCTGGTCCTGGTCCTGGTCTGAATGGACAAGAGCACATTATTTTGTCATCTTAATTTGACTTTTTGGCTGAGAAACTGAGAAAATAACCTCCATTCGTTGCTGTTTTTACGCCGTACATTACATTTAACCTGATTGGTCGGCTATGATGTGATACATTAGCTGTCTGGTTATTTATTTTTTTGTAGTTTCACAATGTCTGTCGATCATTTAAAACAAACAGTAATAATTTACTCAGTAACAGTTGGGTGTAGGAATGTAATCAAATTCTCATTTTAAAACAAGTAAAATTACTGATTTAGTAATATACTCAAGCAAGTACAAGTACCCGTAAAAGCAACTCAATTACATTAACGTGAGTACTCTGTTAAATGATGCCTCAAAAAAGCATACATACTGCAGCTTTAAATAATATTCTGCTTAAGTAACTGTACTCTTTAATGGTGAATCAACACATGGAATAATTTTTTTCTTAAATCCAACAGTTGGGTTTAAATGCAGATAATTTCCAAAAAGAGAATTACACATTTTTCCTCTGACTAATCACGTTTTCTCCGCGTTTGATCTCGTTTTTATCTTGCGTCTTTCTCCGTCCTTCCCACTCTTTTGGCTGTGTGTCTAATTCAGGACATACAGAGGATTTTCCCTTTTCCTCATTTATTCTCGGTGCTTTTCATTCTTCAGAGGGACACAGGTTCCCTCTCTTCTCCTCCGTCTCATGCCACGGCTCATGCTATGCTACACCAGAGTGAAGACATGAGGAGACTGTCAAACAGATCAATAGACACAGTCCTTCCGCCGCAATCCGTACATCATCGCTCACACACTCAGAGACACGTGAAGTGGTTGAAACGCATCCCAGGAGTCGTACATCTATCCAAGCGTGATGGGAGACGTGGATCAGAGACTGTAGCCGTTTGTATGGCTCGCCCCCACACTGGAGCAGCTGATGTCACACTTTACCGTGATTGATTTCTGCTCCTGAACCACAGGAAGGCAGTTGTTCTGATTAAAGACAGACAAGTTCAGAATCAAAGATTAGCAGTCACGACTGTCCAGAAATGACTGCATTAGGAAAAAGACTTGAAAGTTTTCCAGACTAAACTTTTCAGCCCACGACCCCCAACATAAAGGTTGCAGAGAGCGGGGACCCCCACTGTAGCTGAAGGTGAACATCGAAGAACAGTCATGTGGAGACAGGACCATCTATAAGGGGGAATAAAGGAGAGATTTTTTTGGGGTCCATCCATAAAGTCAGTAAAATGATGGTCTATTGTTCTATGAATCTGTGATAACCACATTTATTTATTCATCTGAATAATATCCACTGTTATCCAGGAACGTTTATTATTATTATTATAGTCATCTTAAAGATGGAAATCCTGGTTTTAATCACTAATAAAATGGTTCAAAGTGACCAAAAATGGTGGAAAAGGAGGTGAAATGGGATTTTAAAAACCACCAAGTAGGAAACAGACAGAAAAGGTGAAATAGGATTTAAAAACTTGGGGTGTCCTGATCTGATATTGATATTGGATATCGGTTCAAGAAAACGAATATCATATTTCATCGGACTGCATCTAAAATTTCCAATATATATTATATAATATTTATTCAGTTGTAGAATACTGTAGATATTATGTTGAAGGTTAAAATGTATGTAACCAATTAGTTAATAATAAATAGGTCAGTTTTTTCTCATCCTGTTGCTGATTATTGTCGAGTTAACATCACATGATCAAACCTTTTCTAACATTCCACACTACAGAATAAGTCATAAAAAAGTAGCAAATGAAATTAAAAACAGACAGAAAAAGTGGTAATAATGTTCAAAGTGACAATATTGGCTTAAAAGTGGCAAAAAAAAAAAAAAAAATTGGGGAAATGTAATTTAAAAAGTAGGAATAACACTGTAAACCTGAACATTCAAAGTAATTAAATAGATGAAGTTGTTTATACTTAATTATGTCAAGTTGGTGTAACATGTTCCTTTTTGAGTAAATAGAACTATATTTGTTTAGAAGTAAACTAAGCATAACTTAATATACTTCAGTAATTCCATACTGAGATTGATAAAGTCCTGTTATTTCTATTGTTTCAAATAAGGATTATTTAAAAATAAACTGAATTCATATGTCACTTTAATTTATTGTTACAGTATCAAAAAGTACAGGTAGCCAGTCATCCAACCTTTTAAGTTCTGGAAACTTTTGACTTTAAAGTTTATCAACTTAAAAAATGTGAGGATATCGATTGCCTCAATTTTTTTTAAGTTCTGGTAACTTATTAGGGTTTACAGTGAATCATTTTAAACTGGCAAATAATGCGGTTAAATTGGCCAAAATAAGAATGAAAAGTGGTAGAAAGGGTTTATAAGTGCTGAAAATGTCTTGAATGTGTAAAACATGTGCAGAAAAGACATGTGATGTAGAAGTGTCAGAAATGGGATTAATGTAGCAAAAATGTATTAAAAGGAACAAAACTATGGCAAGAAAAGTGATGAAAACAGGTTAAAATATGTTGAGTTTGGTGTACAGTAGTCCCTCGCTTATCACGGGGGTTACGTTCTAAAAATAACCCACAGTAGGTGAAATCCGCGAAGTCGTCAGCTTTATTTTTTACAATTATTCTACATGTTTTAAGGCTGTAAAACCCCTCACCACACACTTTATACACTTTTCTCAGACAGGAATGAACATTTCTCTCTGCGAAACACCGAAGCCGCGAAAGGTAAACCACGATATAGTGAGAGACTACTGTAGTTGCGGAAAAAAAGTAAAAATAAGCAATTAGTGACAAATACACAAAATGACCAAACATTGACTCCAAAAACATGCAAAAGGGCAACACTAGCACACAAAATTACCAGAACAACAAGAAAAAACACAACAGAACAACAAATATACACAAAAAAAGAGACAAAATAACTACAAAAGTGCACAAAACATCCTCAAAATTAACAGAAAAATAAATAAAATGACAACAAAAATGTTTCCAAAAACCAAGTCTTGTGTGTTTGAAGGTGTTTCCATTGAAAGTGGTTTTGGGGGCGGAGCCTGGTAACTCTGGCGAAATCTCATCCCGTGAGACTTCTCTGTATGAAGATGAACGTTCCAAACCTCCTTAGAACACAAGGTTGTTTCACATCTAATTATTATTAAATCTAATAATCACTAATCATTATTAAATCTAATAATCACTAATTATTATTAAATCTAATAATCACTAATTATTATTAAATCTAATAATCACTCATCATTATTAAATCTAATAATCACTAATCATTTTTACATCTAATAATCACTAATTATTATTAAATCTAATAATCACTAATTATTATTACATCTAATAATCACTAATTATTATTAAATCTAATAATCACTCATCATTATTAAATCTAATATCACTAATTATTATTAAATCTAATAATCACTAATCATTAATAAATCTAATAATCACTAATTATTAAATCTAATAATCACTAATTATTAATAAATCTAATAATCACTAATTATTAAATCTAATAATCACTAATTATTATTAAATCTAATAATCACTAATCATTATTAAATCTAATAATCACTAATTATTAATAAATCTAATAATCACTAATTATTAAATCTAATAATCACTAATTATTATTAAATCTAATAATCACTAATCATTGTTAAATCTAATAATCACTAATTATTAATAAATCTAATAATCACTAATTATTAAATCTAATAATCACTAATCATTATTAAATCTAATAATCACTAATTATTAATAAATCTAATAATCACTAATTATTAAATCTAATAATCACTAATTATTATTAAATCTAATAATCACTAATCATTATTAAATCTAATAATCACTAATTATTATTAAATCTAATAATCACTAATTATTATTAAGTCTAATAATCACTAATCATTATTAAATCTAATAATCACTAATTATTATTAAATCTAATTATCACTAATTATTATTAAGTCTAATAATCACTAATCATTATTAAATCTAATAATAACAATAATGTCCACACGTACCGCCTCGTGTTTACTCAGAGAGAAGTGGTCATGTGACCAGGTACGTCATGTCCTGTGACGTGTAATTGTGTAAAAAGTGTTTCCATTGAGTTTTAACCATACATTTAATATGGAAACGTTTAAAAAACTTTTTAGCAATATTTCAGTGTTTTTTTTTGTGTTTCTGTGACCAGTTGTTAAGTAGTGAATGTCTGGTGTGTAAGAAGATAAGAACTGTATTTCATCTGTTTTAATTTCAAGGTTTTCTCACATTGACGAATGAATGCGTCTGTGACACTTTGTTCTATTTTCCCGTCTGCGTTTCCTATTGGCTATTAAACAGCTACTGTACGCATGTATCAGACCTTTCATTCTTTGTTTCACTTCTTTGTGTGTAATCAGAATGAATTAAATAATTAATATGATTATTTTGTGTCCTTTACACATTGGACTTGATAAAGATTCTCCAGTTTACTTTTCTCTGCCATTCTTGTCTAAAGTTAAATATCAACTGCTGTTTGTGTTGAAACAGGCCTTTACTGTATGTTTTATTAAAACATACACGATTACAAGCTGTTTTCTAACAAAGACATTGATGTAGAATTGAATAGAACAGAATAGATCCACTATACTCTGTATAGTGTATCTACTGTATGTAGAAGGTTAAGTGGCAGAAGGTAATGTCGACTGTATCAATGGAGCCTTTAGAAATACCAATATTCATTGTGCATTTATTTCATTATTATTATTATAAAAGACTAAAGCTAAATGAAGGTCGTCCAATCAATGCGTAGTCGTCACATGAAAAGGCCGACAGTGGTTCTCATTATATCATATATTGCTACAATGCTAAATATAATTTTCAACCTTGGTTATAGAATAGAAAGTACATTTACAGGTCTCATTCTAAAACTCAGAACATCTCCAAGGCTGTTAAACTCGTATTTGTTCAGGGGCGGGGCCAAGTACGGAGCAGTTTGGTTTCAAGTGGGCCACAGAGAGGTTTGAGGTAGATAATAAAATAATAATAATAATCTACAGGACAAACTAACAGAACATCTTTTATGTTTCATTGTAGTGTAAAAATAAATAAAAAATGACCAAATAGAGAAATGTAAAAATATAGACAGTACAGTTTACAGCAGGGGTGCTAGTGAGACCTCAGGGGCCAAATTCCACTTTGGGCCTGAAAAACCAAACACTGACTCAACACATGGATATGTTGTTTTAAATGATTCATAAAGGTTTACACATCAAACATAAATATCACTGTCACTACAACAGCCTCACAATGAGGTTTATAATCACATATCAGCCTAAAGTACGTTACCCTCTAATAACGTAACATTGTTCCATCCATGCAAGTCCTCTACATTTATAAATTAGAAATACAACAAAATAGACTAAACACATTTCCTATAAATAACACAAGTGTAAAATGTAAATTACTTTATTGAAGGTTTGCACATGAAAACATGCCAATGCATAATTAGGCCAATTAAAAGAAGGCCAGGCCCAGTAGGTCTAAACGAGTCACAGAAAGTAAGTGTTAGAATAAAGTCATTTAACAATAGGTCACATGACTGAATAACCAGTAGGAATTAGTAAAACTAAAACGTTCTTACCTATTTTATAACAGATGGCACATTAAAGGTCCATATCACACTATTTTTCTCCATTTGTTGTAAGAACACCAAAAACATAATATTTGAGCTTTATTTTCCTAAACTCACCTGTTTTCCAGAGTTTTAGCCTCTGAAAGTCACTTTCTGAACAATTCTACACAAACAGGCTGATTTACGTCCTACTTATGCATATTCACGAGTGGGCGTGTCTATAGACGGGACACTGACTTCCTCCTCCCCGCACGGGAACATAGGGTCAGAGGACGGCCCGCCCTCCTCCCACTCATTCCATAGCCGAGCTAATGCTCACTGAGCACGTTTGTGGGCGTGTCTGTTTACATGTCAATCACGGCAGAGAGCTTCCTGGAGGCGTGGCTTCTCCAGCTCAGTGTTGTGTTAAATTCGTCATCAAAGTGGGAACGCGTCATCAAATTGTAGCGAGTTGTTTGTGTTCACCCTGTACTAAGAAAGGAATAAATCATCCTCTGACTAACGATTGATGGAATCAATAAAAAACACTTTGATCATGTCTATGAAGTCATAATAGACCTTTATCATGTTTAAAGTACAGAAAAGTTGATTTAGCGTAACATGGACCCTTTAACTTTGCCAGTCATCATCAGTTAACCCCACCCCTTTTATTCCCTCCCACCCAAATCACACAGGATTATGATAAATGAGGAGACTAACCTTCTTCAGCTACATTTTACTTTCACCAGCTTAGCTGAGCTGCAGCTGAGTCAGCAGCAGCAACAGAACAACTGATGGATTCCACCTAAATTAAAGGTCCATATTCTGTTGTTTTTCACCATCTCCATTTGCTCTAAGAACACCAAACTCACCTGTTTTCTGGAGTTTTAGCCTCTGAAAAGTGACTTTCTGACCAATTCTAAAACGGGCTGTTTGAGTGGGCGTGTCTATAGACGATGACTTCACATATGACTCCACACAACAGCTGATCACTAGCGACTTTCTTTTGCTATATCACACACTCTTGTTATTGTTTTCAGCCAAAAAACTGCACATTACAGTAAAACACATGGATATTTAAGCGGATATTGTGATTGTGAGTCAGACAAACCCTGTTTGATGAAGTGTATGCGCCGTGCAGCTGCTTCAAACACTTAGCGGAGCTGCTACATTGCTTTATTGTCATAATCTCATGTAGACATTACAGAAATAGCAGAATGTCACAAACACTGTTGCCAGATTCATGGTTCATGTTTGGGCTGTTCTATGATGTGATTGTGCTGGAAATTGTCCATCTGATCTGTCAACACTGATTCCCTATTTCACGTGTGACGTCACAAATGCAGAAAATTTAAAACGGGCCAATTTTCTCTGTATTATAAGAATCACACAGACCACAAACAAATGACTGGTTGGGTTTATTTTACATTTTGTGTTCTGGTAGACACAAACAAATAAAACATTAGATAAAAAATAAAATTAAAAAATGCTCGCTCTCCTGTATCAACCACAGGCCGGGTGTGGTGTACAATTGGGCTCGGTCCGGCCCACGGGCCGTAACCATGGCATCCCAGGTTTACAGGATAAAAGCTGCTCCCACTAGGACCGTTGTCCCTGCTAGCTGCTACATGTTAGCATTGAGGTGCTAGCTGTTATATGGTTATATTGAGGTGTTAGCTGCTACATGTTTAGCACTGACGTGCTAAAATGAACGCCCATTAAGCACAGTAACATTTTAAGAGAACCTGGGGAGTCTGTGCATCAGTGTTATGGGTCTATGGAGAACTCATGAAATAAGAAAGGTTCCACGCTGTTTGAAGTGAAAAAAAAAAAGTCAACTTAGTGCGTTATATTTCTGTAATTAATGAATTGCGATTAAGGCAATACAGTCCCAGCCCTAGTATAGATACCTGCACTTGTACTTTACCTGTAAAGGAGCAGAGAATGGAAACAAATGCACACAGTGGAACAGTTTTGGTTGCTGAAAAAGAAAATTCTCCACAAAATAATTTTGTTCTTCATGAAACATAAGTTCATGCGTACATGGCACCCAATCAAATAACTAATAATAGGACTTGTCAGCATCATTTAACTGAAGATCTGCTTGGAATAGCTTGGTTGTGTTTTCAGTAAGAACTGGTGCTCAGAGGTGAAATAAGAGGAGTAGTAATCTGTTAACACACAGAATGAAGTCCTGAGTTCAACGTAGAGGAAAATACAAGAAGAAGAAGAAGAAGGAGACACAGCTTTAATGCCTCGTGCTTTTGTGCTGCACACAATGAGAGATTAGAAAGTGAATGTTTAGACCAGTGGGCGTGTACTGTAGCTGTTCACACTCAACGTTCTTGAAGCCAAAATACGGCACTTAGGGGTGCTTCCATCTTCTCCCGTCTGCTTAGGTTTTTTTCCTCTTACGCGCTTCTAAACCAGGAATAAGTGCAGCGCCCCGAAAAGGGCCGTGAAACATTATATTTCACTAGAAATATGGACTTAGTTACAAATTAAGCCACACAGACTCATAATATTGCAGAAGAGACTCCCAGAAAGAATCTATCCAAAGCGATCCTACCCACCCACCCCCGTGACAGCGTGACATGGGTGGGAGGAGTCACACAAGCACCTCAAAGGATTGACCATATTAATATGTTCACATTTACCAGTTCTAGATGGGACAAAATGTGTTATACTTCATGATATTTTACCCGTGCAGTGCTTATCAGCTGTGTTTGTGTGTGTGTGTGTGTGTGTGTGTGTGTGTGTGTGTGTGTGTGTGTGTGTGTGTGTGTGTGTGTGTGTGTGTGTGTGTGCTGCAGCTCGTTACAAACTCTGACAGATGTCAGACTGATGTCCACTATTCCTACACTGTGTACAGCGTAAAGTCAAAGTTTGATCACATAACAAGAGTTAATAACAAGTGAAACATTAATGACAGATGATGATGACGACTAATGTGCGCTGATGATGATGATTATGCATTACGATGCATTAATCTGATCTAATCAACCTGTTACATTGTTTATCAAAGAAGCCGTTTCAAATTAAAAATGCGTTTCATAATTTCCTCAGATTTCAATGACATTCACAAGCGTTGCGAAAACTCCATGTTCTATGAAATGGGCGTGTCAGGAACCTGGACCGGAGAATACGCGTAGGAGAGAAGCGCGTAACTGCAGGCGCGCAAAAAAGTCCAGATGGGTGAATAAACCACAAAGAGAGCTGTCATATATGACATGAAATCCCATTTTTCAACTTCAAATAACTTATTAAAAACAAATTCCACAGAAAAATGAGCACTTGAACACAATGTAGGTGATAATAACTAATGATCACAGCAGAGTTTAGCTTTGGAAAATAATGATGTGACAAGTATTTTAACTTTACAGTTTGACCAATGTCCCATCTGTTATCATCGAGGAGGCGGGGTTTATGACCTATACTGCAGCCAATCAGCAAGGGGAGCTCTAAAAATAAATGCTTCACTCCACCAGGGAGTTTGTCCCGTCTGTTCTTTTTACATTCTATGGTTGAGATATGATATGAAACCAGCCTGAAGGAGCTTTCTGCATCTAAGGCTCTGGAAGAGACGACCATGTCATTGTCATCACTGTGCGCGTGCATGCGTGCGTGTGGGTGTGTGTGTGCGTGCGTGTGTGTGTGTGTGGGTGCGTGCGTGTGTGTGTGTGTGTGTGTGTGTGTGTCATGAGCAGAGAGAGAAAAAACGAGAGAAGCTGCCAGTTGTCAGATCAATATCACTGACTCAGGGATCAGAGTCATGCTTAGTGGCCATCAATGGCTTTTTGCACATCATTCTCTCTGTGTGTGCGTGTGCGTGTGTGTGTGTGTGTGCGTGTCACTGTAGATATTGTTGTCTCACACACTCACAGACAGAGAAGGTGACAGGCCACAGATTGATGGTTGAATGAAAGAAGAGAGAAGATTGAACTTGTTTCCTCGTTCTCTCTTTATTGTTCTTTATATTGGTTCTAGATTCAAAAAGTCCCGTGTTTCGAAAACAACAACGATATTTTATTAATTTACTTCTATTTACTTTAACCCTCCTATTATCCTTAGGGTCAATTTGACCCATTCAGTGTTTATTATTAAAGTTTTTTAGTTCATATTTCATGACTTTTCCTAATTTGATGGGTACTATTGATTAATTAAGCATAAAATTATGTTGATGATATTTTTTCAATGTGCTGAACACATTTTGCACGCATTGGTGGTCCTTTAGGGTCAATTTGACCCCAATATGCAAGGCCAGCTTTAGGTCATTCTGTGGACTTTGCCACCCCAACTAGTAGTTATTGTTTTTTAAGTCTATACACAGTGTGTACACATTATTGTTTATTTTACATATCGAGACAAAACAATGCAAATCTGTGACACAACAAACCATTGGAAAAAAAACAAAACAATTTATTTTAAAAATTAGAATAATACACAATAATACAATATAAAACCTACTGGTATTGTGTAAATGTCCTGTGGGAACAACAACAATGGTGCACAATCCAAAAACAATGCAAAACAGTGCAATCAGAAGTTAAAATAAATCACTTATGTTTTAGTGCAAAGACATTTCTACTTTCTTGTTTGGTTTTACTAGTTGGTAACAAAAAATATTAAAACCAAAGAACACAATGTGCAAACAATGCAATAGCATGAACACAATTTTAAATAAAATACATATAAATATGGATAAATAAAGACTTAATATTAATATTTAATTAAGAGAAAACATGTACAGTGATTGTAAATGGTGTGTTTCACGTTTATTATATATTTTTAAATTATTTTTTTTTGGGGTGTGCAATGTGCCGCCCCTCCAGCAAATGGCATCCTAGGCAGCCACCTGGTTTGCCTGGCGGGAAGGCCGGCCCTGCCAATATGTTTTAGCTGTGTAAAACATGTCTGTGTATACATTAAATGACCACTCTTGCCTTTATTAATACCACATTGAGATTAATAATCTCTTTTCCAAGTGTATCCTGGCAAGTTTACGTTGTCAAAATAATGCTAAAATGTTATTAAAACAAATAAATATCACAGAAGACAAGTACATGAAAAACAATAAAAAGTACAGTCAAAGTAAGAGCTTATGAAAGAAAAAAGTATAAAAGCCACCAAATAGTTCAAAATAAGTTAGCTAAAACAAGTTTTTGTTTCCAGGTGCCGTAAAAGGGCCCTAAACTCTCCCAGTGAGACCAACTGTTCTGTACAACATTCCATGAACATGGAGCTGTTAGTAAATGTCGTCAGTACATTTAGGAAGATTTGGAAGAAAAATGTTCAAGATAAATTAATTCTAATGTCAAAGTGTGTCCTGATGGTGGCGCTAGAGAACGAGTCAATGTTTATTTATGTATTCAACAACTAAACAAAATGTCTGACACAAAAAAAAATTCTGAAAATAATTTTCTGGAGGCAACTATCCCTGAGGTCAGATTGACCCCAAAGGTAAAATGTGTGATATAAGATCCCGATTTCCCTTATTTTGGGGATCGGCAATCGGCCGATCTTTGCATAGGAAACTGCCGATCTTTTCTACATCCGCAAACGTCATAAAGTCGGTCATAAAGTCAGCCACTGTCTCCTCCTGCTGTGAGATGACTGACAGACCCGCCCACCAGGTCATGCACGGATTAACAAGTCACAAGCACAGTTAGCTTAGCATGTTGGCAGTAATACACAAAAAAAGAGCAAAGGATCACAATTTGTAATTGCTGTAACGTGCAAACATAACGCTGCCTCATTCACCATGAGAAACCACCACACCACTGAGTGTGGAGCATTTGAAGCTAGAAATCAAGCTAATGCTAAAGCTAAGCTAACGGAGCAAACAGCCGTTGTAGTGCTGTTAGAGCTTATGATCAGTGAAAAGATCAAAGTTACTACAAAGAAAATGACAGAATTCATGGTTTTGTACATAAATAAAAACCTTCCACTAATGAACAAATAACTGTAATAAGTGTGAGAACAAATAACCTGTGTCATGTTCATTCTGTTATTACACGTTGACTTATGAAAATGTTACACTAGATGCACTTTATTATTTTTGAAGAATGTGACTTTTATGAGCTTTTATCTTATGTTTTACATTTAAATATCCACAAAGCTGCTGCATTTGAACATTTATTTTTATTTTTAGGAAACTTAAAACACTTTATTGGTGGTTTATTATGTTTTGTTAGTTTGTCCTGTAGATTATTATTATATCATCTACCCCAAACCCTGTGATTTTTTTTTAATTTTGTTAAACCAAAATACTGCTGACTGTGCACTTTATTTTTTGGTAAAGAGCTGTAAACAGGTCTGCAGTGTATGATGGACACGTTTATTTATATAATTTTGTATTTTGGACAGCAATGTTCTAAACTTTTAATTTATATTTGAGATAACTACCTCATGTGCTTTTAAAACAACACGTTTGTAAAATAAGATTAGAATATTCAAGGTGTATGCTCCATTAAAAAAAAAAAAAAAAAAAAAATCGGGATCGGCCAAAATCAGAGTTGATTTTTAAAAAATCAGCGATTGGCCAGAAAATTGCATTCAGTGCATTTGTAGTTTTATAATATTTGTGGTTAATTGGAGGGTTAAAATAAATATTGATCCTCATTAGTTTTCTAATGAAAATGGTTTGTTAAGCACTTTGATCATCAACATCAACACACACACACACACACACACACACACACACACACACACACACACACACACACACACACACACACACACACACACACACACACACACACACTCACACACACCTACACACACACACACACACACACACACACACACACACACACACCTACACACACCTAAACACACACACCTACACACACCTACACACACACACCTACACACTACACACACACACACTACACACACCTACACACACACACACAGTAATCTCTCGTGATCAAACAAGATCTGACAACGTGATTTAATGCTGCGTTTAAAGCAACTCTGGGTTTTCTGACTTCCTACTTGAAAAAGAGACCTTGAACACCACCTGAAGTTGGAGATCCTACTCGGAAAAGTGGGGAAACACATTTAATGTTTAACATATTTCCACTAGCTGCTTATGACCTTGGTTGAACTCGGAGATCAGAATTCTAAACTCAGAAAAGCTGAGTTTCCTTGAACGCAGCATTCTGCGTGTCTCAGTCAGCTGCTTCCTGATTGGCTACTTTCCGTTCCATGTCACAATTTACAGAGATATAAGTCGGGATTCGTCAAAAATCTTCAAACACACACACGCATACGTACACAGAATTTTGGTCTTAAATATTAAACACCTCTTTTCAGAGACAATAAAGTGATAAAATCATGACATAAACCACTTGGTTGTCTTTGTGAACCCCACATTACTGAGGCTCTATAAAGTCTAACATGATTACAGGCTTTTAAACTCCTACAACTTGTGTCATTATTTATTTGTCACCCACAGCTCAAGTATTTGTCATTTACATGTTACACAAGACTCTCTGAGTGAAACACATAACAGGGTCTGCTACTCACCGCTGGTACTTTGAGAGAGAAAATTCTTTCTTTTTTGCTCTTTTGCAATTAATTTTTCTCACTCTCTGCTTGGTAAACGTTGGCCTGAGTTCATTTAGGAATCATGACGAGAGCTGAAAGGACTTTTTCAAACACAAATATGTAATTAACAGCCAAAGCAAGAAACTGCTGTTGATAGATAAAGTGTTAAGTTTTTTGAACAAGCTTTTTGAAAAGGTTTTAACCTTGATGCAGTTCTTAAAACTTCATTGGAAAATTCAAGAGTTTATAAACTCAACTTCACTGCAACGTGCCATAGAAACGTTAGGAAAAGACATATTGTTACAATAGCAAGAACATTTAACTCCAATTCTAATTCATTATCAAGTGTTTCAACACTCAGAGTAAATAATGACCTTATTAACACTTTTATCACCTGCTTTCACAGCAGTGACATTAGGTGTAAATGTGAGATCATATGTTATGCACAGATTAGCTGCTATCATTGAGACCCCAATCAACCTTACAGTCATGTTCTTGGATTGTGGGAGGAAACTCACACAGCACGGGGAGAACATGCAAACTCCACACAGAGAGGACTCAGGTGTCTACTCCAGGGCTTGAACCCAGAACCTTCTTGCTGTGGGGGGGACGTGCTAACCACGAAGCCACCGTGCACCCCTAGGACTACATTGTATTATCAAAATAATTCACGTAACAAGTTTCTTCCATAGAGCTTGAAACAAACCACGCTGAAAGCCTCAGTGACTCGTGCTGTGACTAATGAAAGTTGGGCCAGATTACCAAGGCAGTAGCCTACCATATCACTAAGACCATGGTCCCCATAATGTGTGCGCGCACGCTGCAGAGATCCAGATGTGTCCGCGGGTCGTTAACGTTATAAACAGGACTAAAAGCAACTTGTTACCGTGACACTGTACGTTTATTGTAAACAGGGGAAGATCAAACACTGCTTCTATGTCGTTTCAGACGGGACGAGAACAGAAAAGTAACATTAAACTCCATCCATGTGCTCAGTACAAATCAGGAAGTAAGCAGGTCTGAGTCAACGCTGACCTCACGTTACCATGGCTCCCTTAAAGGGACAGTCCTCAGAAGGCTATCATTACAGCTGGCAATATACTGAGGCTGGCAAACTTACCAAGTTCATTTTCATTTACCGTCCGATTAATTGATTTATCGATTATCGGACCAGGCCTACTGACTCAATATATATTGAGTATTACCATTCTGCTTTGATTTTATGCATCAAAGCATCATCTCAAGGCAAGGGCAAAATATCGAAATATATATCGTATATCGTGATATAGCTTGAAAATATTGAGATGTAAAAAAAAAAGGCCATATCGCCCAGCCCTAATGTCATCTCTGATGTTAGCTAATGTTGCTTTTTATTGTTTTTTTTTTCAGCATGAATTTTTCGGAATTAATATCTGAAAAAGTGTTGCAACCTTTCATTTGAGCTGATATAAAACCTATATAACTTATGATCTCCAGTGATATCACATCGTAGCAGGAATAACAGTCAGCATTTATACCTTTAATGGCCTGAACCAAACAACAATATTAGCGTTATTCATAGAGAGCACCGCTGTGTTGGTCACATTACAAGAATTTTGCAATTTTCTAACAAAAATCCACGTAAAGGCGCTCTGTCACTCTATTGGCTGATGAGTCTGCCTTTGTGTTGGGAGTCCCTGCTTGGAGCCACTGACCCATTGTTTACACACATCAGCTGTTAGCACTCCATGCTAATGCTACACCAGTCTATGCAGCGACACCTGGTGTAGTGTAAGGAGGAAACAATGGGGATGTTTACGGATTTGTGGCTCACAGCGCTAACAATGAACTCGGTTGTGGAATTGGACAGTTTCCAACCTTTACGCGGTAATGAACGACGGACAGCGGTAAGCGGTAAGGAGAGATTCTGGCTGTGTTCGTGTGTGGAAATGCGGAGCTGCTGCTGCTGTTGCTCTGGTTCTGCAGCAACGCACTCACACTTTTAATCACTGCACGAAGACAGAATGTGGCTTTTTTTTGCAATTTTTGGTGGCTGAATATTCGGTGCATCTCTCGTGATAAATATAAGGATAAGGAATAAATAAAGGATAGAGGATAAATAAAAATAAAGATAAAGAGAAGTGAGATTAATTACTGCAGTAGATTGACTTAGGATGGTCTATTTTACTCTCCTGGTGAGTGAATATTGTAGAATAATTCCACACTAGTAGTAATACAAGTTTGCAACAGCAGCCCAATGGCTCTTTGCCGCGTTAGCTTAGTTTTAGCATTAGTTTGATTTCTAGCTTTAAATGCTGCATACTGGTGTGGTGGTTTCTTATGGTGAATAAGGGAGTGTTTGGTTTGGAGCTCCACCAGGACTTATTTGCTCTTTTGTTTTTGTGTATTACTGCCGAACTGCCGACATGCTAAGCTAACCGTGCCTTCGTGTCCATGAGTGTTGTTCTCCTGTAGCAGAGGCATGCGCACACAGCCACATGCTCACATGCAGCTTCAGAGCTTTTAATTGTGTCTTTATCCATTTACACGTATGATTCACACCGTAACTAACACCAGAGCTGCTGTTTACCTTCTTATTTAGAAGTGCAATGATGAAACGGGTAGAAATAAACACCTTTAACATGGCATGTACTGTAATTAGGAGGTGAGGAACACCTGAGTGGAAACAGGAGGAGCTACTCAATCTCTCACACCAGACAGGGTTTGAAGACCCAGACCTCACGCAACATGTAACTGACGTCATACAAAATAACAATAAAACACTGTGAAAGGAACCAAAGAGAAAACACGTGCACCACTAAGTCATCACAGAACCAGAATAAACCTGACAAGCCAGGTTTGTGTGTTAATTAACATTATTAATTACATTATATGTATTACATTAAAGTAAAGTTTTCTCCGCCTGACTTCCTTTTGTTTGTGTGTGTGTGATGGTTTTATTTGCTGTAGTATTATCGTTTGAAGATGAAGATGAAGTAGCCTAATTACAGTTACTTTATGAATTATTAACAATAGGATTGTCTGTGCATTAGTTGTTGTCTATTTTTGGCGCGCCCTAAAAAACCACATTTTTTAGAATAAATAACACCTTTAAATTTATTTCAAAATGGTTTAATGTGTTGTTTTTTTCTTTCCAAACCAATTTCTAAAATGTTGTAATGTTGAGTCAGATCCTCCACATCCATCAGCTGCTGAGCTTTATTTTGTTCCTTCTTGTGCCACTTTCCGTTGTCAGACACATCCTCTCCTCATTGATCTCCTGTCCAGCTTTTACAAAGAGCGACTCTCTCTCTTTTCCTTTTTCTTTTCTCTCCTGTTGTCCACTTCACGTCACGTCACACTCAATCAAATCATAAATCAAATCATAAATCAAGTGCGTTCAATAAGTCAATGTTCATTCTGAGGCTGTTTGAATGACATCTGTTTATGTTCTTTGGTTGATTCCCAGTCACTGTTAGGCTCAATTATGATCACATAATTGGTAATTACTTACAATTGTGACGTAATTATAATTTAAATCATAATTGAGAAAACATAAAGCTGTTGTAATTATAAATTCATTGTAATTGAATTCAGATAATTGACTTTGAAATTGTAATAAAAACTGTAATTTAATTCAACACAAACCTGTGAACCATGTTACACTTCTATGTCTTAAACATATGTAGTTAATAAATATTAAAATATGTTTCAGATCAAGTTCATGTCAGTTCAGTTTAAAAAAAATAAAAAAATTTAAATACCAATATTATCATTGATTAGGAAGCCTAACAAGGTAATCAATAGATGAGAAACTAATTACATGATGGAAATTTTTTTGTGTAGTTTACAGCTGATTTAATACATGGGTCAAACCAACCTGCCATTAGGGTTGGGTACCTTTCACATATGAACCGATACTCGCTATCGGTATCGGTATCGGGACTCAACGGTACCAATTTTTGGTATTTTTGTGTGATAAAATATATAATAATATCTCCAATTTAACATATTTATTTCTCATATTAACCAGCGGGTGCTCGGTCTGCATCACATTGAAACTTTAGCTACTGCCGTCATGTGCGTGCAATGTTGTGTTCAGGTACTGCATGGGAAATCTCCTACTCTTTCACTCCTTCACAGTCACAAGGATGCGTTTAGGTACCGAGACAAGGCACTGCTGGAGTTGACATGAATCAGTACCTTGGAGTACCAAAGGAATCTCAAAAAGTACCAAATTCAGTACCCACCCCTAGCTGTTAGCATTAGAGATGCTAACAGAAAGCTAACACAAGGCTCAGTAATTGTGATTAATTGTAATTAAACTTTAGTAATTGAGAATGCAATTGTAACTGATTTCAGGGGGAAAATAATTATCATTTCATATACTTTTTTTTTTTTATTTATGTGAATTATTTTATGTCAGTGTCTTATATTTACTCAGTTGTATTTTATTTGCAGATGATACTACGTTATTTTACCCCGGAAAAAAATATAAAACATGTCTTAGAAGTTGTAGAGAACAAAATTATGAAGTTTAAAAAATGGTTTGATATAAACAGGTTGTCCTTATATATTGGTAAACCAAATTTATGATTTTTGGTCTAAAAGCAACAGATATTGAGTCTTAATTATTTATTGAAGGAATTAAAATACAAAAAACAAATGAATTAGATTAGGTTTTTGGGAGTTATGGTAGTGTTTAAGAGTAGAAGGCGGTCAGAAAGAGAGTAGTGGGCGATTTCGCCCAAGCTTGTGGACATCCCTGGGCCCCAACGCTAAACAGCGCTAGCATAAACCCTGACATAGTTGGGGGGGCGTGGCTCTGTGGCTAATTGGAAAGTTTAATCAAATAAACAAATGAAGAGACGAGACGGTGACCTTTCCATAGAAGTCTCTGTTCTCCTGTTCTCATCCTCCACGTCTTCACTCAATGCTAACATCCAACATCCAACATCCGACATCTGACCACACATTTCTCTTCCCTGCCCTCACATCGCTGTTGCCAGTCATTCTCATTTGTTCTGACAACTTATTCCAGCGCCTGTCAAAGGAAAATTATAGCGTACACACACACACACACACACACATTACAGGAGTGTTGGTGTTTTCCTCGCCACCCACGGCTCCCATCATCACTCGGCTAGGGGGAGCACTGGGAGCACTGGGCCAGAGCAAAACAATGGATGTCTCTACTCGTTCATCTGTCCGAGGGACCCTGTGCGTTCCACTATCTGACCCGCCTCCCTGTGACTTATGGTGCAACCCCACCAGGATGAGATCTACATTACGGCGTGACCTCTCTGTGTTAATGGCCGCTGCATCATCATCCATCACCTCGATAGTCCCAGAGGTGTGAGCGATCGAGCAGCGATCGCTGCATATTTCTGCACGTGTGCAGTGCACCACTCATCTAACAGCCTATTAAAGTCTAGTCCTCATTGGTCCATGACTGCACTACATTTACACTCTCAGACGGAAGGAAATAGAAGCTCCGTGGGAATGAATTTAAAGGCTAAAGCACAATTATATCAGAAAGTGAACAAAGTGACGACATTCATGTTACACAAGAGTCATTACTTCAGTTATTCTTTCTGAGACTTCAGAGAAAGGATGATTTAACTGATGCAGTCTTTTTGAACGCTTTAGACATAAAGCAGGGGTGTTAAACTCATTTTAGTTCGGGGGCCAAATACGGAGAAGTTTCATCTCAAGTGTTCCACAGATTTTATTCAGGAAAATGTAAAATTTCAACATAATTGTGCCCTAGTTTGCATTTCTACGTAAACATAAATGACAAAATATGTCAGAAACCGACCATATCCAATCAATAAGTGACAGAATCTTCACTTTAAAATCCCAAGATTTTGTTACCAATTTTGATTAAATTAAGGTAAATATTATGCAATCATTTGAGGAAACTTAAATTAATTTGTAAGAATTTTGTTGTGTATTTTTTTAAATGACTGCAATTATGCAATATAAGAAGTTAGAAAACTGTGAGCACCTGTAAATATAGTTGAGTTTCATTTACACAATGATTGATGTTTTCTATGGCATTTTTATACTCTTGTGGGCCCAATTGGATGTTCCAAAGGGCCGTATTTGGCCCCCGGGCCATGAATTTGACACAGGTGCATTTAACTATTTTTAAATAACAATGATAATTTTAAGCTCCACACTACAAATAAATATCAATCACTGTTGGATGGAAGTTATTCACAGAAATACTTTAATCACATTAAAAATTCCAAGCATTTACATTGACTTTTTATGTTTATTTCAAACTGCTGGGATGATTATCCTGTTGTGACATGTGCCATTAAGGGGTCTATAGTATGATTAGGATGATTAATGAGCGTTCCCACTGAAGTATACTTCCAAGTTTCCCAAGATGCATTTGGAACCTACAAGGACAAAAAACTGAAGAATGGGATGATGAGCGAGTAGAGGTAGACATGGTGAAAGGTGGTCAAAAATGGTCCAAAAGTGGCAAAAAAAGAGTGAAAAGTGACTCAAATGGGCCAAAAGTAGTCAAGAGTGGCAAAAAAATGGACAAATACAGAGGAAACAGAATGTATGTAATGGCAAAGACTAGCTTAAATGGGCAAAAAGTGGCAAACAATAGTGAATAAGTGCAAACATGTGGAACAAAAAGAGGCCAAATGGAGTGAAATAAAGGAAACAAGTGTTATTTATTGTGCAAAAAATATGAAAACAAAAGGATATTTATTGGCAAACGGAAGCTAAAGTCTGAAAAAAGTGTCAAAAGGGGCAAAAATGGGACAAAGAAAGTTGCAAAATGGCCAAAGGAAAAAGATAAAAAATGGTTTAAGTTTCCACCTTTTAAGGTTTTCTGAGGCAATAATTAAAATGAAGACATAAAAGAACCACACCACATGTTGAGAATCACTGAACCAACCTCACATTCAGATACTGAACGGCTGTGTGTGTGTGTGTGTGTGTGTGTGTGTGTGGGTCATGGCTGCACAGCTCTACAGATTGCCTTGTTAAAGTGTTCTCACCTTCCTGTCCAACCCTCAGTAGACCTTTTATATCCGTCTTCTCCAATAATATTAGCCGTGGCACACGGTGGCGCGTTATGAAGAGCCAACGCGCTGCACTTCAAAGCGATGCCTTCTTCTTCTACACCCTTAAGCGCCCTCGGCTCCACTTGCTTTTTTCCCATTATTCTCCTGTTATTGCAGCACAATCACTGAGCATTTTATCTCTGTTTTCTGATTATCTGATTGTACTTTGAGTTTTCACACACCTGCCATTCTCTCATGATTGCTCTACTCTTTTATTCTACGTCCGCCACAATCACAACCACCAACTGTCTGTTTTATTCTTCTCTACGACTCAATTCTTTATCACACATCAATATGTCCTCCTCCTTTTTGCTTTTCACACTTTCTTCACCAGTTTTTACATAATCTGTTTTGCTGTGCGACGTGTAGGTGGAGTGTGTGTGTGTGTGTGTGTGTGTGTGTGTGTGTGTGTGTGTGTGTGTGTGTGATTTGTCTGAATGCATTGTTGAGGCTGCGAGCAGCGTCTGTGTAGAAATGAGGTGGATATAATATGATAATGAACAGCAGGAGAAGATGAAGTGAGACACGAGCCCACACTTTATTACAATCAGAGACCGTTAGCGTCTCTAAGCAAATGTGTGTCTGATAAAGGAAGTGATTCATTCTTCTGTTTGCTCCCTCGGAGGTTCTTAATGAGCTTATTTTTCTCTGGTAAACATTTCTGATATTTTCTCCGTAGGCTGCCTCTGCCACGACATGTTATATATATTCCGTTGTTCACTTGGTTTCATACATAATATAGCGTATTTACTAGGCTAGTGAATGCACCGCTGTATTGGCCACTTCCCAAGAGTTTTGCAGTTTTCCGAGAAAAATACACGTAAAGGACGCACCGTCGCATAGGGCGCACCCTATTGGCTGATAAGGGTGTTGTTCAAACTCCTGTTATGTTTAACAAACACATTTACGTGTATTTCTGTATATTTTCATGAGTTTCAACTCAAGTCTCTTCCTCACTGCTACTTTATAGAAGCACAGAGTGAAAAACATCAGCGCTACAGCAGCTGTTTCACACAGAACACATTCGATTTCCTCATTTAAACTGTCAATCAATGCTCACTGAGGGCTGAAATACAAATGTATTTAGGTATTAAGAAGTGCTGTTTATTAATCCTAGTCCCACTCTTCACATTTCAGTAAAATTATTTTCATTTTGAATTTCCCCCCTAGTGGCAAGTCAGCAGAAAGCAGGGGTTTAGTTACACTTTAAATGGACTATGGTAAATGGACATGATTTATATAGAGCTTTATCACCACTGAAACAGTCTCAAAGCTCTTTACATATCAGCTCATTCACCCAATGACTCTCACATTCACACACCAGTGGGACAGGACTGACATGCAAGGCGCTAGTCGACCACTGGGAGCAACTTAGGGTTCAGTGTCTTGCCCAAGGACACATCGACACATAGTCAGGTACTGGGATTGAACCCCCAACCTCTCGATCAGAAGACGACCCTCTACCACCTGAGCCACGGTCGCCCACTGTGACTTTAAAGGTCACATGTCATGCTATTTTTCACCATCATCTCCATTTGTTCTAAGAACCACAAAAACATAATATTTGAGGTTTATTTTCCCAAACTCACCTGTTTTCCAGAGTTTTATCCTCTGAAAAGTCACTTTCTGATCAACTCTACACAAACAGGCTGATTTACGTCCTACTTATGAATATTCATGAGTGGGCGTGTCTATAGACAGGATCCTGACTTCCTCCTCCCCTCATGGTGACGTAGGGCCAGAGGACGGCCCACCCTCCTCCCACCCACTCCATAGCTGAGCGTGGGGGCGGGGCGTTCACCGGACTATAGAAAACACATACATAGCACTGTGCTAACGACGCTGAAATGCTCACCTTTGTGGGCGTGTCTGTTTACATGTCAATCACAGCAGAGAGCTTTCTGGAGGCGTGGCTTCTCCAGCTCAGTGCCGTGTTAAATTTATCATCAAAGTGGGAACGCGTCATCAAATTATAGCGATGTTTGTGTTCACCCTGTAGTAAGAAAGGAATAAATCACCCTCTAACTAATGATTGATGGAATCAATGAAAAAACACTTTATGCATGTGTATGAAAGTTAATTTAGCTTAACATGGGCCCTTTAGGCAAAATCTGGTTTTAGGCATAGAAAATAAAAACAAATATTGAACAGATGTGACTTCTGCACACACGCTCCAACGCCATTTCCCTCCACGATCAGACACCATTTTTTTTTCTGGCTTCTGAACGCTGAGTTCACCATGATGTTCAGTGGCTGTTACAGTGTATACAGTCAGTAATATTCTACCTCCTACAGACGTACACACTGAACACGTGTGTGACTGACAAAAGACAGCATCCTATATGCTGGAAAATACCGAAAATGAGGCCACGTTGGGAAAAAACTAAGAACAAGCGTACATTTTTATATAATAGGTCAATGTTTCTATTTTTCCAGGTGCCAACATTCTTTTCATGCTCAGTTTGTGTGTGTTTAAACTCTTTCTGGGCGTGGCCAACTTGACCAAGGGCGGATATCTTCCAATATCAACCTGTTAAGTTGGCCACGCCCAGAAATAACTCATAAGGATACATCAACGCAATCAGCAGATGCTTCTGAGGAAGACTGGCAGGTTACAGTGGTGATTTCCTAAAAAAAAGTTGTCTGAATAAATGAAACCTTAACATATTAGAGATGCTTTTATTTTGAAAAGGGGATGTTTGATTTTTAGCTTGAAGCCAGTCCCAGGACCATTTTACATTCAGCTCCCAATGCATCATGGGACGGTTGAGTATGACTAGTGTTGCCACCGTGCATATAGTATACATTGTGGTGTTTCTGACATACTCAATCTATTCATACTATAATGTGAACGCTCTACATACTCATTCTGAAGCGTGAGTAGTATGTGTTCCTATGAGTAGTACATTAGTATGACTTCTTAAACACAGCCACAAGTTTGTACAATGCTTCTCTCCACCTTGATCTTCTCTGCCTGAACCAGAGGTATAAGGGGGCGGGGCCATAACTAATTAGCTCCACCCGTGAGCTGGTAGGAGAAAACCACCAATCAAACCAAAGACAGCATGGAGAGCAGGTAGAGAGAAGGAACAGATAGAGGAGCAGATAAATGGAGTTTAACGACTACTTTTCCAGTGTTGGGACCAAAGAGAACAACATCATAGAACCATAAACGTTCTGAGCAGTCGTATAAAACACCAGGAGAGAAGGAACTCTTTAACATAAGGTTATTACTGGATAAAGACCTGAGAGAATCTGCTGAAGTCCTTCACCTACAGACACTGAAGACTTCTAGAGTTAAGTTTGACATTCTCTGCTTTACTCTGGTCTACACACACACACACACACACACACACACACACACACACACACTAGAAACTGTTAGTTATAAATCTATATATTCTGTTTATCACGTTGGGATTGATTATTGTTGGACTTGGATTTTCGAATCAAGCTGATGTGTTTAGTTTTAGTTGCTGAACTTTGATGGTTTTCTTTCAACCTAGTTAATTTATTTAAAGTTTCTGGAGGTAATTGATTTATTTATAGAGACATGAGGCTCACAGATCAATAAATGAAGGCCTTGGCTATTGGTACAGAGACATATCAATTGACTCCCCCTCTATCTGTACAGAACGCCCCCCATTGGCCATTTTAGGTGACGCCACGTGACTTAAAGTTCCGTCTGTTTAATTTTAGCTCATATTTATTTTTAGCTACCTCGCTAACCCTTTTATTTTAACTCTAACCCTAAACCAGGAAATACCTAAAAAGTAATTTTTTATTGTTTATGTATTTTTACCCATAACCATAACCCTTGTAAATTGTTGTTGAAAGAACTCTAAATGTTTTCCAAAATCCTGCAATTTTTCTCAAATTATTTCACTAAATCTCCCTAAATTGAATAGAAAATTGCTCAATAAATAAATAAATAAATCAAAGGACATTTAAGGATGTATCACTTATTGCTTAGATATCATTGATACCTTCCAGACTTTTTCTAATTTAAATAGAAGTGCAAACTTGGGCACATTAGGGTTGAAATTGTTTGTTTTCTTTCTTTTTAAAACCTGCGTCTATATTTGGCCCCTGAACTAAACGTTGGACACCCCTGTCATTGACGGTCTTCTTACTCTGAGTTCTTGTTTTTTTTCTGTAGACATGGACGTCAGTGGTTGTTTGACTCACTGTGATATGTCCTAACTCTGCCACACATTCAATTTTTCCAATTATACGGACTCAGATTTTTCCGTTACAGCCTTAAAATAAACATCCACCATTGTTTCTATCAGTGAAAAATATGATTAAATCACAGTAAGATGAATTAAAACCCTGTAGTTGAAGCTTTTGAACTGGCTTATCTTCCCCTGAAAGGAAACGTTTCTATTTTATTTTTAGTAAATAAATCAAAAAGGTCAGATTTAAATAAATAATAATAAACTCATGATAATGAGCAGTTTGTCATACACAGGTTTACATACAGTATCATGAGCTGTCTGCGCTGCCATGTTTATTATCCACCAATGAGGAAGCAAAGATATTTTACATCCAAACATTCTCATTTTTCAAAACGTTTGGTTGAAGATTTTTGTCTTTTTTTTCTTTCCTTTCTAAACGTGCTGAGTCATTTTCTTCTCGTCAAACGCTGAGCGTTATTGTTGTAAAGAGGCTTTCTGACCAACATCTGTCTGTGGCCCAAACATCTGGTGCCTTTTGATCACCCTGCACTAACACTCATTTGCATTCCTTTGCTACGTGAGACTTGACCACTAACCTTTCTCTCTCTCTTCCATGGATTGCGGGCGGCTTTTGTTCTCATTTTTGTAAAAGCTCCGTTCAATATGAGCGTTAAAGATAAAGACGCGGTAAGAAAATTAATAAACAAAGATCAAAGCTGCACGGACCTTTGATTCGTTCTTTTTCATTGCCATGATTTCCCTGTTGAATTTTTATTATGACGTTATATAAAGACACACACAGTAACACACACACACATGCTGTAAGAGGCCAAGTGTGTATAAGAGCAGTATTATTGAGTCATAAGCCTGTTTTTAAGCATTTCCATCTTTTAATATTGTCTTTGACCAAGTGTTTATGTGGGTTTGTAACAAATGTTTGGGAGTAAAACACCATAGGGTTGATTTAAACACATCCTCTACTGTTTCTACAAATGTGGCTTAAAACCTTTGAAATATTCTTATTAGTAGATATATGTCAACATAACACATTATTTTTTAACCATATTTGTTTTATTAACTTTAAAAAATAGGACTTTTTCAGTCAAAATAACAACTTGTGCTGTTTTGGGTTGATCTAAAAATCAGTTAAAGTTTAAAAAAAAGTTGATGTAAACCTCGTTTACCAAAATCTGACTTGAAACAAATCTGTGACAGCAGGGGGCGACAGTTCCATCTCTGCTGTTTGGTAGACGACATGAAGAAGAGGAAAAAATCCAGACTTAAATCATGAAACCAAACCTTCAACCATTTCTGATGCCAGTTCTCGTCAGCAGACAGATTTTACTTGGGTCAGCATTAATGAGCAGCAGTGGATCCTGGTTGTCTGTATTTACAGTACGGAGCTCTTTTTTTTTTGGGGGCACAGATTTTGTTGATCAGTTTATTTCATGATATCCACAGATATTCTAACTATTTTACACTGTTCAGTTTACACTTGTCTGGAATGTTCTGGACTAAGTGATGTTTTTTTATTTTAATACAAAAACTCTTGTTTTAGAAAGTTTACAAAAATAATAAAAGAAAAAAAATCCTGACAAGTATGAATATAACTTAGTTAAACTTAAAAATAATATGATTTATTCATATTACACATTATGCTAGCACTCAGTGATAGAAATAATAAACACTATTCAGTGGTTTAAGCTCATTTATTGTTTTCATTGATTCAGTCAAATACCAACATTTAAATTGTAAAAATGTTGCTTCTTGTGTCAAATATTGTTAAACCATGAATTCAGATAAATCAAAATGTATTAATTACAGTATCTAATTAGTTATTTTTCTAATCGCGTCCCACCACAAATTTTCTTACATTTTTTCATGTAAAACGTTGTTCTTTTCTCTGGTAGTGTTTCTTCTAGTTTTGGATTTACAAACACATCTTAAAAATCATTTGTTTCCATTACATGTCATTCTTAGCTTTAGCTTTTTGAATTGTGTATCTTTCTGTCTGTGTTTAGTGTCAGTGTGACATAGTCGTAGTCGTGCTGTTATGGAATAAAAAAACATCTCTCACTACATGCTGTACATCAGAGCTTCTAGAACGCTACAATAAGTTCAGACTTTAGTGACATCCCATCCCCGTCACAAGAACAAAACAAAAAAAGCTCCTTTTAGAAAATGACTGGGCTTGTATTTCAGATGAATAATAAATGATACTTTCAGGGACGTTCAGACATTTTCACTGGTTGGATGTTGAATATAATAAAAGTTCTATTTAGACATGGTCTCCTATCTGTAACTGCTACAATGCTAAAAGCCCTTTGCGTCTAACACGTTGAATAGATGCTCTGTTCTGTAAAGAAACAAAAAAAAGGTTTTGTATGTCGTCGAGCCGTCAGAGTGAAGCTGTAATTAAATAAAAAACCATCATGCATGTCATTATGAATGTTACAATCATTACACACCAGGCTTTTTTCCTCGTGTGTGTGTGTGTGTGTGTGTGTGTGACACACAGCATTTGTGTAATTAATCACATTGAAGTGTGTGTCCTTGAGTAAAGTCTAATAAAAGCCTGATACAGTGAGTTGTGTATATCTGGTGACATGTTATTAGCTCTTTTTTTTTTTTTTAAACAGACTTTCAATCCCGTCCGTTCACACAAAACACCACCTTTAAAAACATCAGCTCTCTCCTGAGGTGGATGTGCATGAATCAAACCTTCATTCCTCTGAGTCTGAATGAGAACCAAATACCTGTAGCACCTGAATGTAACACCTGTGAGTAGGGTGATATCACCTGGGTGATATGCCTGAATAAATATATCACAATATAAGAGTTTCATATCAGTCAGTTTTGATAATTATTCATTGTTTTTTAACCTGTTAAAAATAAGGACCAGTAGAAATTTACCTCAACTTTGAATACTTTTATTTTAAATGTAATCTTTAACATTTAAAAAGTGGTCAACCAAACTATGGGGAAAAAAAATGAAAAACCCCAATTTAAAAATAAACTGTTCAATGTATATAGACATTAATAAATGCTTAATCAAAGAAAATGTGCAACACATTTTATAAATAATAAATCAGTGCACACCTGAGGTAGAACTAACATCTGATAATCAATCTTTATTTGTCATTGTACATGTTACATAGAAACTACAGTTCATTTCATCCTGACCAAGAAACATGAAAAGACAATCACATATAACATGGGAGGACAACGGTGGGAGAGACAATGGGAACGGGAAGACTCCTCAGCGTACGTGCACCAAAAACAGACATGAAACACACAGCAGGGTATGTATTAAGAAAATATTCACATTTATTTCTTAATTTATAATTAAATCATTTTCTAAAAACAAAAAGAAAAAAGCACATGAATGCAAAAATAACTCCGAGTGTTTTTACTGTTTAATATAAACCACTGCTGCGTTTATTTTATATCTGATAATACGTTACATAAAGTTATGGTTGATGAATATGATTTAATCATTAATTACTGAAAGCAGTAATAACAGATATTTAGGTGTAATAATCTCAGTAGTTACATTACTATCTAATGGGACCAGCTTTGTCTGTGAACACGTGAAGTATAATAAAATATTGCGTTTCACGGATGAATAGTGACGATAGTTTTATGCTAAACGTTTATTGAATGAATGTTTTTTTTTTTTCTACATAACAGGAAAAAAACAAGCTCAACTCGTCTTATTTTATGCTCCACTGGCAACATTTTACAATTTTCAGCAACTCTATTGAACATTAAAAGTAAAAGTGATTATTTTCTGTCTGACCAACCATCATTTCATCGCTCTGTGTCAAGGCTTTGGCAGTTTAAAGAAACTTCTGTTCCCTTCTGTACAGCCTCACATTTATTATGATTTATTATGATCGCACAAAGTTAACTTTCTGAAATGGAAAAATCAGTCTGACTAATTTTTTATTCTCTTCATTTAAAATCACGCTCCAACATGAAACGGAAACCTCACATGTATGTTTTCTGAAAATATCAGTTACACACTATTTAACAAAAAACTAGAAATGCCCTGAAAAGAAAATGATGATGGTTGAAACCGAAACACAAAATATATTATCATGTTAGTTATTTTTTTTTTTTTATTTAAAAAAAATAAATAAAAAAATCCACCTTGTCTGCACATGCTGTCAAAGGTCAACACTACAAGAAGTGCAAACATTACGAGACAGCAATGCATGTTTTGTTATTGCAATAAAATAAATTGATTTAATTTATTGCTTAATTGTGACCATCACCAGCCCTCCCTAAGGAAGGGTAAGAAATCTTTTATTATAGGGATTTAATAAAAAGGGGGAGAGCAGTGTTACACCCAGGAGGAGGGGGGGGGGGGGGGGGGGGGGGGGGGGCAGGGAGGAGAGACTCAAGGTAGGAAATAGAAAGGGTGGGGAAGAATAGATTATCATGCCAGTTATTAGTAACATCGCATTTCTGGCCCTGAATGTGTCTTAAATTCACTAATATTAAAGTATTGTAATTGTATACATTGATATTAATACTTTAAATAATAAATCACCAAAAAATATATGAATACATGTATTGAGCAGTCACAATATAAAATAAGTATCAGCTGATCTGGTGATTAGTTATATTGACTGCATTCCAATAATTTCACAATTTTCTAAGAAAAATTAACTAAAACGCTGCAGCGTCACATTGGCCACACCCTATTGCAGGAGTGGCCAATCCTGGTCCTCAAGACCCCCAATCCAGCATGTTTTAGATGTTTCCCTCTGATTAAAATGAACTCATCATCAAGCTCTGCAGAATCCTGATAACGATCCTGGTCATTGTAATCAGATGTGTTGGAAGAGGGAAACATCTAAAACGTGCTGAACAGGGGCTTTTGAGGACCAGGATTGGGGACCCCTTCCCTATTGGCTGATGAGGGTGGCCTTCAAAGGACTCAGCCAATCAGAACGACCAGGTAGGAGGGCTATTATATTCAAATGAGGTTTTGACTGATACATTTCCTTCTCCACATTAAGATCTAGACTGATACACACCTCGTCTGAATACCAACACAATCACTTCTAAAGGCAACTTTATGCTGATTGTTTCCTTTTTTCTGCACTATAAAGTGCTGCTTTTACAGTAGACGGAGCAGAGATCAGAACAGCGTGAACACAGACCAGTGGGCGTGGACTGTAGCTGTTCCCACTCAACGTTCTTGAAGCCAAAATAAGTATCTTAAGCCAAATTTAAGTATCTTTCCCACTGGAAATTCTACCAACGTCTTGTTCAGATGATCAGATCATAGAGATTAGAACTAGAACTAGGAGCTCTAAACAGACCAAAAACTAGAGCTACGCAAGACCTGCAGCTGTCAATCATCGTCATCAATGACATCAGATCCTGTTTTTCAACCTCAAATAACTTATTTAAAACAAAGTTCACAGAAAAATGAGCACTTGAACACAATGTAGGTGATAATAACTAATGATCACAGCAGAGTTTAGCTTTGGAAAAAAAATGATGTGACGAGTATTTTAACTTTACAGTTTGACTTACATCCCATCCGTTAACATTGAGGAGGCGGGGTTTATGACCTATACTGCAGCCAGTCAGCAGGGGGAGCTCTAACAATAAAAGCTTCACTTCCCTGTGAGTGTACGTCGTCCATTCTTTTTACAGTCTACGGTACAGACTGTATCTGTCTATCCTCCGTATGTAAGATTCTCCATCAGCCTCACGTACAAAGACTTAAAATACATCTCATTCCACAGACGGACGTATGCTTGTAAAAATTCAGATGTCTAAATCTGTGCGTAGGACAGGATACACACACCTATTGTGAACCAGCGCGGATGTGCACGCACACACATGTCCACCATAGACGGACCATTATGACCACGGGCCCTGGGCACAAACCTGCCACGGGCCCCTGCTATGGAGCCATTATTATAACAAAACGATTATTGTGTGCGCTTATACAATCCATGTGTCTGTACCTTGATCCGTGTGTGTAGAATTTCAACGTGTAAAACCATTTGTGTGTGCGCACCGAGGACCGTGGGGACGTGCACAGCATCTCCTAATTACACATTAGATTCAGAAGCATCATAATTTTCAGTATGAAGTAGATATGTTGCTAAATGAGAGCTTATAGAATGTGATGTGAGCTTGTTAATTAAAAAAAAATCCACACACACGTGAAATGAATAATGTCACAAATAATGGGAAAAAATGTGAACCTGTAGATTTAAGATTTAACCCCAAAGAAAATATTTGAATGTGAAGTCACAGAAAAGAATATTTCTTTTTTTACTCGTGTGAATTATGGTTTACAACCATAATTCTGCTGTTCCAACTTCTCCAATGTGCCGCTTTACTTTTGCAACACATTTTGAGAGACGTCTGTAGCAAAACACATTTATACTTGAAGAAATAGATTTTTTTTTCTCAAGTGTTTTTGTTTAAGAGACAGATCATAAGATCATACATGTTTTATTTCTTTGTTTCTTTGTTGCATTAAACAGATCATAGATTTTGTAAAAATATATTAACCGCTTGGCCACTCAGGGTCATCAGCTGTCAGCTCTAGATCTATAATCTACACAGAGTTTTCCTAAATGTAATGAAACAGAAGCAGTTCATCACTGTTTTTGTTCAGAAATCACTCTAACAAACTTTTTCAAACAATCTGTGGAGGCAAACATCAGTGTGCTGCCTTTACAGTCCAGAACTATGACTTTGTTTCATTCATAGAACACCATCTGGTGCACTAAAGCGACTCAGGATTTGGTCTCCAATTCTCCCTTCTGATTGGTCAATCCGTCCTCCACACTCACAGGGGGGAGGGCAATACAATACAAATATATTTTCTAAAAAAACTCTGTATAGGACGTCCACGCCCACATAGAAGAAAATACACAAAATGAAAGTACAAACATAACAAAAACACATCAAATGAGAGAAAAATATACAAACTAAAAGTAAAAACATTACCAAAACACACAAAACGATGACAATACATACTGTAAATTGCCAACTCAACCACCTCCCACCTCCGCATGGTCCCTGAGCACCAAACGCAGTGATTTAACAACTTTAAAGGGGACACATCATAGTTTTAAATCCTTCCTTTTTACATATAAATCATACAGTTGTGGTCTATATAAAGCAGAACTACAATGCTTGGGTCTGAATTCCTCATTATTATAGCTCCACCCCTTTTCTACCCCTTTTCTGATGTACTTTTGAGAGCAACTCGTTTTGGTGCTGTCTCTTTAAATGCAAATGAGACACTTCATACCCCGCCCCCTCTCGGTTCAACTCCACCCTGTTCGGCCATTTTTGTAGTTTGATAGAAGAGATACGGCTATGTAGCGGAGCATAAACTTTTTATTCAGACGTTATTTATAAAATGTCAACAACGTTAGACTTGTCCATCCAGCCTTACATGTTCCAGCCAGAGTCTGACCCAGTGGAGCGAGATGAAAATGAAGATGATGAACCTGCAGAACCGTAACAAGTGAGCTAACACAAGCACCGAGCTAACGCTAGCGCCAAGCTAACGTCACAAAATGCATTTTAATACAGTCTTTTCAAAGACAAAAACGTCAAAATGAAATGACTAATGAAAACTTTAGACTTAAATTAAATCACGTAGGCCATATCATCAAGGATCTAAAACTAGCACACAGCGCTAACATATGAAGACGGTGCAACTGCTAATGCTAACAAAACAATGACAGGGACGTCTTATCATCACACTTTTTAGCGTTATTTACAGCTTACCGAAGTGCTCTGTTCATCGTCTCCAAAGATAGAAGGAATTGAACCCTCAATCAGACAAAGTCTTTCTGTAAATCCTTCTTTATACTGGTGGAGGTTGATGAAGCAGTCATCATTGAAGTGCTTCACACACACAAAAATGACCTTATCCACAGATGTGGTACATTTCTATAAAAAATAAAACTAAACCAGACACTTTGAAAAGGTTCTGATGCTGGGAGACGGTGTAATGAAGCGTGTGGGTTACTACATCCAACAACCCAACATTTTGACTTATCCTCTCGTAACTTCTGCATCCTGGAGCTTGGACTACAAAATAAAAGCCAGAAATAAAAATGGCGGATTGCTCGAAGTGTTGGACCTGGAGTTGATGAACTAATTTGGCAGTTCTGCTGCAAATACTGTGATGTAATAGTTCAAAAAACATAATAGAGAATAGAAAAATCGAAACAGATTGAAAAATATGAGCAAAACAGAATATAAAGATATCTATGGAGCACCTGAAGAGACTAATTAGATTTTTTCTGTACTTCTAAACACTCTAAATATACAACAAAATGCATTTAAGGGCTAAAAAAGTGGATTTTACATGATATGTCCCCTTTAAGTCGTTTGTTTCCTTCTATTACAAATGATCAGAATGATTCAGTGAAAATGATTTAATATAAACTCTTTCATTGTTTCCTCCTGGTCTAATGTGACCGAGCTCAACTTTTTGAACATGAAGGTTGAAAACTGGAAAAATCCACAAATTTGCAGCGTTATTGTTAAAGCCGCAGGGTTCAAAGCGGCTTATAGACGGAAATAATGGTAATGGACTTCATTAACAATATTAATCATGTTTGGGAGGATTTCATAAACTTAAATAAAGAGTAAAGTCATATAAAAAGGTGACGTAGAAATGGATCAAATTTGGGAAACGAGAAAATGAAATGGTTTGGTCTCAGTGTGTTCTGGTGTTGGGCAGGTTTTGGTCTCAAACACTGAGGTCTGAAACCCAACACTAGTTGCTAAGTTTAATAATTGTGAATGACAATAATTGAATTGTGCTTCAACAAACAATATTAGGGATATTTTTGCAATTCATATGAAATGACAGATTTCTTCCAACCAAACATTACATCTTTTTGCAGATTTCCACGTATTTCTCCCTGTCTCGGAATAATCACTGTCACGTTTGGAGCTTAGTTCTAATTAGACAGCGTTTCTACGTCAAACTACCTCTATAGTTATGACACGTTGTAAATATCAGGTCAGTCAATGGCGACACGCCTCTCTCTGCACTAAGTTCAGTCCTTTAAGTGCAAAAACTATTTCCTCTGACATTTATTGAAGGAGGAATGTGTCGTTTCCAATCGGAAGAGAAGGTTTTGACCTTTCCACCGATGTAAAGTTTATCAGTGGTGGAGGGAAGTAAGATAAAAGTTAAGAGGCGATGCTATTTAGCATGCTCACTGACAACCGTCCACATGTCCTCCTGCCATCTGTTCATACACCATCTATCATTTATTGGCTTCTAATTTTGAGTTTCTCCTTGAATAAACTGGAAAAAGCTCCAGAATGCAGTGACTTCAACGTTGCATATCAATTAATGTATCATCTCCATCCAAAATATTCTCCTTTTTCATTGTTTCACTTGCTTTATAAAAAGATAATGAATAAAATTAGTGTATTGTGAGGTAATCTCGTCTGTGGGACCGAATGACTTTATTTCCTTTTCACGTGAGTATATATATATATATATATATATATATATATATATATATATATATATATATACCTTTAGTTAATCTTTTCAAAGATGTAAATGAGTAAATTTTAGAAATTATAATTCCATACGTACATTTTAGTGATTGAAATGTATTTCTTTAGGGCTGAAACGATTCAGCGATTAACTCGATTACAAAAATTCCTCGAGGCAAAAATTGTGCCTCAAAGCATCGTTACATTCCTATGACGCACACGTACACGCAGGGACCGCACACCACTAACGCGTCATCAATGTGCGACAAACATTCTGCATTTAGTTAGTGCCATGGCGGAGAGTAAACGACAGAGAACGTCTAAAGTCTGGTATCAATACATCCTCAAAGATGAAGAGAACAAGGTACAATCATGTGTTTACTGTAAACAATACGTGTCATACCACAGCAGTACGACTTCAATGATTCAGCATCTGAACCTAAAACATCCACATAACAAGCGTCGCTGAAACAAGGTCATGTAGCGCTAATTTAGGCCTGGCCTGATAATCAATACATAAATTAATTAACCGGACAATAAATGAAAATGAATGCGGAAGTTTTCAAGCTTGAATTTTTTTGACATATGATGTGTATTTGGCTATTTGGCTGCGTGCCTGTCGGCTGTGGTTGCAGAGGTTAGCGCTAGCAACCCATATAAAACAGCAGATAACTGGGTTCTAATAATTTATCAGTGAACCTGCAGCGTAATTAAAATAGTAGCCGACCGTAGGAATGTGCGATATTTTATCGTTTATGATTTATTGTCAGAAATATTCTCACCGGTAAGAATATGTCATCCCACCATATAAACGATAAATTCCCATGTCGGAAATTAGCGAGGGCCACTGGCCATTTGTCCCTCAATTTAGCCAAGAATCCCCATAAATCCTTGTTCCACAGAACAAAACTGCCTCCGCTGCAGCGATTTGCACCGCCGCCGCTCCCGCCCCTCAACCCTCACACACCCACAGACTATGTCACGGCTATCTGAAGCTGCCGTGCTGTGATACATCATGAACCACTACTAAACCAGATAAACATCCAACGAAGTGAACCAATCCTAGTTCCTCCATCAGATCCACCCAAAGTTCTACAAACACGGAGGCAGAGATGAACCTGTAGCAACCATTATGAACTGGAAACTCAACTAAAGCTAACTATGCTAAGCTAGCCCACCGACACACAGACTGGGCTAAGAGCTAATGCTAACCACTTGATATAAATAACAGACAAAGTAAAAAGTACACGTCTTACTGTCATAAAACCGCAGATTTGTTTATGTCAGATTTAACACTTGTATGGAAGGATAAAAACTAAACATGTCACACATTGTGTGAAATAAATGTTAGCACAATATTAATGTCACTATTCATTCATCCCAATTTGTGAAATGCAATATTTTTTAATTATATTTCACGTGTTCACAGACAAAGCTAATGTAATTATTGAGATTATTACACCAAAATATACTGAATGATTAAATCATCAGCTTGATCTGGTTCAGTTATTTATTAACAATAACTTTATGTAACTCATAAGATAAATGAAACAAGATTCAGCAACAGTAAAAACACTGATGGAGTTATTTTTGCTTTTCATGTGCTTTTTTTTTCTTTTTAGAAAATATCATTTTAAGTGAGGAAATAAATGAATTCATACAGTAACACTAATAGAGTGATCCACATGCACTGATATATTCCATAAAATATCATCTCATGAACTCTGAGTCAGCAGTTATTGCAGTATTTTTTAATGTCCAAAAAACCACACAGTGGTGCTGTTTCTGGCTGTATGCTATTCTCCTCCTGTACTTAAGTCGATCACTGCGCGCCTTCATCCCAGTTACGCACTGTGGGTGGAGCCTCCCTGAAATGTGGGCGTTCCCATTCAAATCTGGCGTTACGCACATTCTCCGGTGTGCGTAAGTCCTTTTCCTTACGTTCTTCTAACCCTGGAGTAAGTGCAGCGCCCCCATAAGGTGAAACATTATATTGCACTAGAAATATGGACTGCGTTACATTTGAAGCCACATGGACTTGTGTGTCGTGTAGCAGCAGCTGTGATCACTCAGCTGCTGCTGTGTGATTAATTAAATCTCTGACAGACACAGACTTCTGTCCACGTTGGTCACAGTCATTCAACTATTTTCATACTATGTCCAACTTTAAGTCACAGTTTGATCCACTACAGAGTGAAACAAGCTGTCATATGCAGATGAGGATGGAACACAAACTGTTCACACACACATTTTAATGAGGCTCAGGTCACTTTAAACTATTTATATTTAAAACTGTGTATTATGGAAGTTAATAGTTCTGTTTCACTGTAAACATCCCTCTGTATTAAAGCAGGACGCTCTGTGGACACGTTATTTCATCATATCTACATCATCTAACTCTGTCACGCTTTACAGTGATGATGATGATGATGATGATGATGATTTTAACTGTGACTCGGACAGAATGTTCAGTCACACTGCAGTAATCTGATCAATAATCTGATCAAATCAACATGTTATATTGTTTATCAATGAAGGCGTTTCAAACTAAAAGTGAACTTTATCATTTTCACGGATTTCAATGACATTTACAAGCTTTGGGAAAACTCCAGGTTTCGTGATTTCTAGACAACCCAAAAAAATGACATCACCGCCTCCTTTCCTTCAGCCCGCCTTCATTCACACAAACACGTATTTGGTCTACCTTACGCACGGTGGGCGTGTCAGGAGCCTGGAGCGGAGAATACGCATTGGAGAGAAGTGTGTAACTGCAGGCGTGCAAAAAAACACTTAAGTTGAGACGGGAGAATAGAACCCTTAGTGAAAAACTAATAAACAATAAATGATTATCACACACAGGGTGCTGAGACATATGCTAAGTAGTTTACTGAAGACCCAAACATGTTCCAGACCCAAACACACACTGACTTAGTGACTATTTAGAGGAGCTGACATGTCCACCAGATAGGATGTATAGCAGATCTATTTCTATATTCTGAGAGTAGGTGGAGCTTATTACTATACCATATTTACCTTTCCTATGTAAGTAGTAAGTAATGTTTATTTCTATAGCTTTCACAGACAGAGATCACAAAGTGCTTTACATATCAGCTCATTCACACTCACACACCAGTGGGACAGAGCTACCATGCCTTGCACTGACACATAAACCGGTTTTAGACTGGGATCGAACCCCCAACCTCTCAGAGGACAACCTCTCAATCAGAGGACAACCCCTCTACCACCTGAGCCACGTCGCCCCAATGTGATGGAGTTCCTGACATATTGGAAGATGAAAATGAAGAGACCATTTGTAAAAATGATGTGATTATTGCAAATCGTGGTTCAATTGTTTTTTAATCATCGTTTTAAAACCCTGGTTTTCCATGACACTGTACGATCGAAGGTCGTTGCATATGAACATTTCCACGGACTTATTAAAGGTGCAGTCCGCAACTGTCAGATCCCAACTACTAGTTTGATGTAAAGCTGTCCTTATATAGTGACAGCTTTAGTAAATATGACAAAAAGTCACTTTTATAAGAGTTGCAGACTGCACCTTTAAAGACCTTAATTCTGTTCCGGAATGACATCAGAATCCAAAATGAGGCCCAAACGTCTGATTGAAATGTTGAAGGCGTTTTCTTATCGCTGCTGCTGCTGTTTGCTTTGGTCGCCATTTTTTTTATTTTTTTTATTTATTTATTTATTTATTTTATTTTTTTATTGAACAAGTACAGATACAAACAAAAAGGCACCTTTTTACATTAATACAGATTATAGACAAGGTAAGACATAATGGACAAAACATTAAAAAAACTGAAAGATTAAACAGTGTACAAAAAAAACTAAAAAACAAATTAGGCTATGAAATTAAGTTTTATTTCCATAAAGGAAAGTAGTATGGTCCTATAAAATCTATTAAGTTTTTTTAAAAAATTTTTCATTTTTTTAGAGAAAATATTAGTTTTTAACTCCCGTGAGGAAACAAAATAAATAATACATAAAAAAACAAAAAAAACATAATTAAACAAAAAAAACATAATTAAACAAAAATGTATGTCAAAAATAAAGTAAGAGAGTAGAGTGCTCCTTTTTAATTATTCATATGTCATATAAAGATGTATGAGAACAGCATTGATGTTGTTCTAATGTAACATTCTAATAACGTTGCTACAATGGACTTTTATTTTGTAAACCGGAAGTTCTCATTGAAACGATCGCTGCGCTACACGAAAAACGGACAAAGTTTCACAGGCACAGCAAAGTTAAACTGGCACTGTTGGCTCTGTATTTAGGAGTCAGTGATGATTTGTGTTGTTTTTAGATGTCTGTGGTGGTTTAAGATGAGTTTAATGCAGCCATTACAGGGGGGGGGGGGGGGGGGGGTGCATCTAATGAACCTTCCCCGGAAACATTTACCCATAAAAACACATTCCTTGCCCCCCACGGTGACATTTCATGCTGATTATGTTCATTTCCATGTTTAACACAGATTTTCTAGGTCAAACTACAAGCATTTCTGCCATGAACAAAAGATAAAGAACTGGTAACAAGTTTAAGCTTGTTCCTCTCGTGGGTAAAATTAGCATTTTATTGTTTTTATTTGAGTCGAGTAGAGCCTCACAATGTGAATCACACCCACAGCGCCCCCTCTGGCCAGGAGGGGAATCCATTCATGGCACAGCTGTCTCGTTGTTAGCATCTACAACATCTGTGTTTAACTTCCTTCTGAAACACGTTGAACATATAATAACGTATAAGAAAAGCTGTGGAATAAATGTTTACCTTAATTGATTGATCGACACTTTCACAAACGACTGCTGAAAAACACGTGTACTTTTGACTTTTCAAAGTGGACAAAACGCCATAAGTGGGCAATTTTAAAATCACAGCAATTTACGTTGAATTCTATCAGCACATCCTCCTCTTTTTCATGCTTTTATACCTTTGTGTAGTTTCTAACACATTAGTAGAATATTGCTTTGATGATTAAAAGTCACGAGTCAGAATGAAGAGGTTTGAGAAGTTGACGATGTTGCACTGATATGTGCTGACGAAGCACGTTTTCTTATTGATTCCATTGATAAAAACGCTGCAGCACCTTGTTATTTTTTCAATCACGCAGAAGATTAAAGATCTGAGTGAAACTTCTGCCAGTTTAAGGCAGTTAAAGTCTCCACAGGATCAAAGTTTAGACAAATTGATGTGATTTTGTTTTGGTATTTAAACTCCTCTCCAGGAAAAGCCGTGTAATCACTCACCGTCTGGAGACTTTCTCCTTTACGTTCCTGAGATTAAACCAGTGCTGCTCACTAGTTTTCTACTTTAAATCCACTTTTGAAACGGTGAGGTCACAGCGACTAACGTAAAGAGCAACACATCCATAATTCAATTGAGAGTGAAAAAGAAAAAGTAGTTAAAGGGATTTTAGTCCAAGTAAAAAAAAATAAAAGCTGTTGTTGGATTTAATATATAATATCATAATGAACAGCAGCAAATTATCCCACGACTCCCTTTGCAGGTATTACATTAGATGAAATATGTATTTGGTCTCAAAAAGTTCAGATTTTTTTTACCAATCATTCCGTGATTATTCAATATTCACACTGTAAATGTTTAGTTTGATTGAATGAATTATTTTTGAAATATGGACAATGAAGTGAGGGGGTGTGTCCTTATTTTTATTCCATTTTCATCTTCCAATATGTCTGTAACTCCATCACATAGAAAGGTAAACATGGTATAGTAATAAGCTCCACCTACTCTCTCAGAATATAGAAAAAGATCTACTATACATCCTCTCTGGTGGACATGTCAGCTCCTCTAAATAGGAAAATATACTATATTTCTTAACTATTTTTATCGGTATGATGGAATGTAAGAAACAATCTTTTTCGTATAAAGGTCACTCTTTATTGGGATATAAAACAATTTTTCTTCATGTGACTTTTTCATTTTTATTATTATTTTCTTCTTTTTTTCTTTTTCTCTTTTTTGACTTTTTTTTCACCTAGTTTTCTTTAATTTTTTTGTTCTCATTTTTGTTCTTTTTTTTTTTGGGGTTCTTTCACCACTGGCTAATATTGAGAATCCTTTACATGAGGCCATTGGAGCTTGAATCTGTGTCTGATAATCATTTATTGTTTATTAGTTTTTCACTAATAATCATAAAAACATTTATTTTTAAAAACATTTAAGATTCTCATGTTTTACATTTTCTCTTTTTTTTGAGGTGTTTCATACTTTGTGAGGTAGAACGTTCTCATGATGGAAGCATATCTCAAAAAGTATTTACATTATTAAACCAAACATTTAAGGTGTGCCTATTGAATTATAATTTTGGTAAAAATGTTAGAATTTTTTGGCGTTTAAGAGTGTGTGATGTCTTGATATTTTGTGGAAATGACCCTATTATAGGGCTGGGCGATATGGACCAAAACTTATATATTAGTATACTGTATATGTATACATCTTGATCATTTTAATTTATATACAGTCTGACCAGAAAGACCATTCTGGGTTAAATTTGCTGATGAAAAATGCCACGCACACATTTATTAACCAACAGTTGCACAAAATGTGCCACTTTTGGCTTTTTCTCCTATAAAGGACAGCATGTGTGAGTGAGTTCTGTTTAGATGAAGGTCTGGGTTAGAAATCACTGAGCTTCTCATTCTATTCTGAGAAATAGTGAAAGCAGTGGGTCCTTAAAATAAGTAACAAAATAAAAAAATGTAAATAATGATATAGGTGATATTGTATTTTTCTACATCGCCAAATTAGAAAACGTGATATATCTCCCAGCCCTAGCCCATTATGTATTTTTTTTCAATAGTTCTTGTCCTACAGGACTTATAGGTGAACCTTCTAAAGATTAGAATATCATGCAAACGTTTATTTATTTCAATAATTTAACCTAAAAGGTGAAACATATATTATATATTATGACTCATTCCATTTATTTGTTATAATTTTGATAATTATGGCTCAAATTTAATGAAATTATCAGTTAAGTTTTTAATTTTTCACATATCCTGATTTTGGTTGAACATCCTAAATAGTGGACGTTTTCACACAGATATCCTTCAACATTTCTTTTCCTTCTGTGAACATATTGTTCAATTCCAAACCTTCAGATTTTATTGTATCTTTCCTCTTCAGGCGTGTAGTAGCATCACAAAGAAATGCCGGGCTAACGTGTATTTATGATTTTCCAACAAAGAGATATGAAGGCTCAGCGTCAGCATCTGATGAGTCAGCGTTCTGTTGTGATGGATTGTTTGTACGTCTGGCTGCTGCAGACATGGTGACATGTTGTTATTCTCCTGTGATAATGTCCAGGTGGTCATGGTCATGTCTGTGTGGAAGAAAGAAGTGAAGATTAAACATGTGGAAACTATTTTATTACACGTGTGCACAAGCTGTCAAATGTTTGGGATAAAATGTGATTTAAGAACGTATGAGCTTAGATTGAGATTGTTCTAGGTGAATTATTAGTGCACAGATGTTACAAATATGTGCTATATTTGATGTTTTGTTTTTAAATATTTAAACAATACTTTACTTCATCTTACTGAGCAAATATTAAGTTTCAGTTCATTTGTTTGTTTCAGTTGAACAAAAAAAAATATTCAAACATAAATAACAATTTAAAAATATATTCATTTAACTTATATTGGTAAAATAAACATACATTGATCTCTCAGCCTGTATTTGCTGGTCTGTAGATAAAAGTATATGTTATTTATATATATATAAATATAAACGCCTTCTGGAAGAGCATTTATTTTTGCTTTGAACATTAATTGTCATTTTATAATGAACAATATATTTAAATGTCATAAGTTTTGATTCAACAAATAATGGATGTGTGTGGTGATATTTTGCTTTGCATGGCTTTTTTTGCAATAAAACAATATAATATACTATGGTCTTTAAAGTGGTTCACATAGTTCTGCACAGTATGTCAAATACGGGAGTATCAAATGAAGTAAATCTTGATGAACATTGGTTTAGTCGTAGATGATATTTTCTTACATTTTTCAAATGCTTTTGATAAAGTTAATTACTGCGTTACTTGATAAGTTGTATATTTATGGTTTTCAAAATACAACATACACATTGTTAAAAAATGACCTTTCTATCAGAAGTCATTTTGTTTGTGTTAATAATCACGATTCAAACCAGGTCATTCGCTGCTGTGTGGGGTTCCACAGGGTTCCATTCTAGGACCATTATTATTTCTGATTTATAGTCATCACATGTCAAATGTCTTTCATCCATTATGTTTGCAGATGACACAATGTTATTTATTTCCCATTCAAATGTCTGTTCATTGATGCACATGATGCTGATGTAGGTTTAAATATCTATATGAAATGTTTTAAATCAAACAAATTGTCCTTGAATATAAATAAATCAAATTTCATAATTTTTCCCAGTGGAGATGATTTATAATCAATTCTGTTGAAACGCAGCAAGTGTCGTGAACAAAGCAGTTTTTGTTGAAAAAAATTGAAGTTTGAGAATACACAAACTGGGTTATTTCAAAGATTAACAAATCTTAATTATCTTTTGATAATTAAGAAGATCGTCCATCTAGTCAACACTATACGCAGGGGTGGAAAGTAACAAATTACATCTACTCTTGTTACTGTAATTAAGTAGCTTTTTTGTGTACTTGTACTTTTTGAAATCTGTAATTTTACTTTTTCTCAAGTCAATTTTGTTTCAAGTAACAGTATTTTGTAACATATGAAATAAATTCCGTGACAGAATAAAATAAATCCTGCACGCTAACGGGAGTCTGCTACATTTGTGCTATTGAAGGAACCCTAGAGCTGTTGTTAGGATCAGCCAATAGAATGTGTATATATGTCTATGTCCTGCTCTGTTGATTCACATGATGTCACTCACATTGCTGCATCGCTACAAAGCTAGAGCGCTAAGTTGTGATGGAGAGCAGGAAACTAGAGAATCTGACGTCTGAAATCATCAAAATGTAGATATTTTGTGTAGTTTACGCTGCTCCAATCGTTCTAACAGAGAAAAGGAAAATAGATTTTATAAAGTACCAAAGATTGTTGTTCACAAAGGTGAGAAATGTAAAAAGCTCACAGAACAACATCACAAAAAGTGGATTTTAAACCTACGTCTGTGGTCAGGAGGAGCAGAGTCTGCTGATGCTGTAGTGACCACTTGGTCAGAGGTATGTTAGCTTAGCGAGCTAACGTTGTTTTTGTGGCTGTGTTTATATAGCATTAGGTTGTGTGTGACTCAGAGCGGAGCGTTTTTGTGCCCCCTGAAGTTTTCTTAATGCCCCCCATTTAATACTGCCTGGCACCCACTCTGGTCTCCTGTGCATCTCGTCCTCCAGCAGTGCCTGATCAGCCACTGTGCGTCTTTATTCATTGTGTGTGCGTTTCTTTTTATAACAGCTACAGGTGTTGTAGATAATTGATCAGCTGTTTTTCACAATGATCATGTGATTTTAATGACAATTATTATTATGATTCATATAAAACTATATTTGTAGGTGCACACGTCACCCTGGGGCGTCAGTATCATTTTTTCCTCCTTCGTCTCATTCACCTAGAATGTTTTATAGACTTTATAGAACGTACTGTATGTATTTCTAGCATTTCAGAGGTGATTTATTGGATGCTCTGACACATTAGATGTATTGACACAAACACTGACCTCATGGATTTGATATTTATTTTATTTTATTTAGCCAGGTTAACCACACCATGTCTTGTTCTCATGCACTTTATTTTGAAATGATGTTCTCTAATAAATAATAATCATAATCATAATAATAAAAGAACCTATAGTTTGATTTGTATACACGTTTTTTTTATTTTTTTATTGCGTGGGAGCTACTTTTTTACTTATACTCCAGTAGATTTTCACACCAGTAACTTTACTCTTACTTTAAGTAAAATTTTAATCAAAGTAACTGTCTTTAGCCCGCGGGACTTTATGACGGCAGGGGATCTAAAACTGTCTTACTCAAACAAGAATTCCCCCTCTACCTTGTCTCCGAAGCTGGCTGCCTATCCTCTATTATTGTTATCTAATAAAGAAAAGGACTAAGTGTACTTCCTCCTATTGGAAGTCTATCATATTTTTGGTTTATGAGTAGTCTCGCTATAGTTTTGTGGGATTGATATTAGGACCCATCCAATATAGGTCGAAGCTGGAAACAACTCTTTTTTACAACAGCATGAGTTAGCCCACCCAGGACACCCCTGTTAAGAGGATACCAAGGGCAGGCTCACTTACCAGAGGCCTAGAAGTGTGTCCTCCACTCAGGCACCGTCTCAGATGTGGGTGTTTGCAGGCGGTTAATTTAATCAAGTAGGCTTCTTAATAGTTAATGAATTTTTATTATAGGTTTACAAAAATTAAAAGTCAATCAAAAAAGTTTCAAAGTATCAAAGTCTTAAACTATCAGCCGATAGAGAAAGAAGGGGGTTTCATGAACAACTAGAATGTCCGTGTAAGAGAAGACCCAGAACACAATAATCAGTGGTATATATAGCCTGAAGCATGGCGTGATAATATGTTATAATACATGATCTGACCACCTAAGCGAATAGAAAAATAGGACAAAAGTTCACACAGATGTCATGGCCCAGCTGGCGTAACAGGTGTTCACAGAGGGTGGTTTGTGGTTAACACTTGATACATAACAAGGCGTTGTCTTCCTGTTAATTAAAGTGTGACTTCTTACAAAATCTTCTATGTAACATCTTTCCTTTATATGCATATAATTATTTCATCCACTTTCAACTAAATATTTGTAAACTTTGCTTTGTTTGGCCAGATTTCAGCATTTCTTCGTACTGTTTGCTTTCCTCATAAAAGCTGTGTAGATACTTTGTTTCTATTGTTTGCCTCGCACCACAAACACAGTGGCTCGCCAGTCATCGGTTTATCTGGTTACGACTTAGACCTTAACACCACAAAAACCAAATTAATAGAGCAGCTTTTCATGAGCTGAAACAAACACAGACTGCATGAAAACATGTGGGATACGAGCTAAAATAAGTCCCAAACAGTCCTAAACCCTGTTCCAAGAACAGGTCCTGGTCCTGGTCCTGGTTCTGGTCCTGGTTCTGGTCCTGGTCCTGGTCCTGGGGAGGGAAATAGGCTGTGGAGAACTTCACAGGATTTTTACTCTTCCCGCCCTCTCCGACCGAACCTTCTGTGTGGCATACTTAATGTCCAATCAGTGTAGAAATGGTAAATGGACTTGATTTTATATAGCGCTTTATCACCACACTGAAGCAGTCTCAAAGCGCTTTACATATCAGGTATTGGGTTATAAGAATAATAAAAATGATGATCTTACACCTTGTATTATTGGAGAGTGTTGGCGTTGTGTTCTTCACACATCCTGAATTATTGCCTTCAGAACCTGAGAGCAGCACAATACTGAGAAATATTACTTTTCCCATAACGAACTTCATTTCCTCCAACATGTTGATGGAGTTTGTCATTTATCCTGCAAAGATTTTTATTAAAATGTTGTTATCGAAAAAAATTTTCTGCCATTTTCAGCACAGCACATGAAAAAAAGGGGAAATTACTGGTAATATTGTAACAAATCTCTCATCATGATAAAACAAATATGAACAGAAAATGAAATGAAAAGCAGAGAGCTGGAGGACAGCAGTGATTTTCAACCTTTTCAGCCCGTGACCTCCAAAATAAAGGTCCCAGAGAGCGGGGACCCTCCAAAATAAAGGTCCCAGAGAGAGGGGACCCCCACTGTATCTGAAGGTGGTTGAACACAGACATGAACATTGAAGAACAGTCATGTGGAGACAGGACCATCTATAAGGGGGAATAAAGGGGAGAGATTTTTGGGGTCCATCCATAAAGTCAGTAAAATGATGGTCTATTGTTCTATGAATCTGTGATAACCACATTTATTTATTCATCTGAATAATATCCACTGTTATCCAGGAACGTTTATTATTATTATTATTATAGTCATCTTAAAGATGGAAATCATGGTTTTAATCACTAATAAAATGGTTCGACGTGACCAAAAATTCTTGAAAAAGTGGTGAAATGAGATTTTAAAAACCACAGAAATTGGTTAAAACTTGTAAATTTCAGTGGGAACGGATATAAGAAGTGATAAAAAGGGTTCAAAATGTCAATATTGGAACAATTAATTTAAACTGGCAAGTAATGGGCATGACAAATTGTGAATGTGGTTAAATTGGCAAAAATAATCATAAAATATGATGAAAAGAGGTTAAAATTGACAATAATGTATCAATATATGTGACATTAGGTGGAAAAGTGGTGGAAATGGTTTATAAATGCTGAACATGTCTGAAAAGTGGAAAAAGTCATTGAAATGTGATGTCATTACATGACATTAAAAGGAGTAAAAAATACAGCAAGAAAAAGTGATGAAAATAGGTTCAAATATGGTGAGTTTGGTGAAGTTGCAGAAAAAGGTAAAAATAAGCAAAAATAAGCTTGATAACCACAAGTGTTGCACTAGCTAGGCTACGGGCTTCTCCAGCATGAAATGCATCGTGAGCAAAAAAATAAAAACAAGCTGTGGGTGTTTTTTTTATTTTTTTTTTTATTTTTTTATTTCATGCGCTGGAATAATTTAGATGATATTGTAAGTGTTCAGCAGCCCTGGGTTTTAAAGACTTTAATGTCAACACTGTAAAGCATCCACAGACACAACAGAATAAATCATCATGCTTTTTATGCACAAGTGCCATCAGCAGCACTTTGGCCCTCATCATCTGTTTAGGTGTGTGTCGACATTAGAGCAGCAATGGAATATTAGACACACAAAGCATGGAGGCCATAAACCCAGAATATACTTTCAACATGATGTAACAGCAGCATCATTAGATGATACTTTAGACAGAGATGAGCTTCAGCGTCTACTACTAAACCTCAGAGTTGGAACTGATCATTTTTTTAGGTTCTCTTTCAGTAAACAGAACAGGGTTACATTAGCATTGTGAACTTTTCCTGATCATTTAGAGCAGTTTTCAAAGTCAAGGCCCAAATCTGGCCCTTCAGAGCATCTGATTCGACCCAAAGGAGAAACTGAAAATGATAGAAAAAAACGTTAATCATTATGTAAATAATAAAACAGTTCAATTAAAAATTGTTGTTGAAAGAACCCGATGTTCCAAATGTTTCCAAAATCTAGCATTTTTTCCTCAAATTATTGCACATAATTTCCCCAAATGGAATAAAAATTGTTAAAAAAAAATAACTTATTGCTTAGATATTGTTAATGCCTTCCATACTCTGCCTAATTTATAACTGGAAGGACAAACTCGAGAACATTATTGTTGAAATTGTTTGTTCTGGGGCGCACTTGAGATCGAACTAGTCCGTATTTGGCCCTTCAACTACAATAAGTTTGACACCCCTGGTTTAGAGCAATCGTTAGCAGCACAAGTTGTCATTTTGACTGAAAACTCTGCTAAAATACCTAAAAATCTACTAAATTATATTAAAAAAAACTACTAAATGATCTAAAAATCAGGCTGAATGTTTCACTCCTATATAAAACAATGTGTGACATCATTTTTCACATGATTTCAAGATGGAGGAACACAGGTAAAGTAGTCCCATGGAAATAATAAATGTATTTATAGTAATTAGTATCTTTTAAAGATTTTTGGCCAAAGTTGTAAAAAAGTGAAGAATCCTTTAATGCAAGAAAGAGTGTGTTTTGGAGCCATTTTTAGTATCAATAACTAAGTGTCATTGACACATACCATTATATAAATGGGGCCCATTACCCAGTATGTGCCATGGGGGCACCAGGGCCCCACTTTTCAAATGACAACTCCTCCGTTAGTTCTCGTTAGATCGGAATGCAGTTTGGTATAAATACTCTATGAATATGATGAGACGCTCAGAGACCTTTTTTTAAATGGGGCCCAGGGACCCACCCCCCATTTCCGGTAATTCATGGGAACATAGTCGTGTGCTGAATTGTTTTAAAGGTACGCCCCCCCCCCCTTTTTTTAGGCAATTTGCATTAAAGTTGAGTCAAATATTGCAAAAGTTGGTGGTACTGAATCATTGACACACACCAATCTATGAATGGGGCCCTTTATTTTGTATGTGCCATGGGGGCGCCAGGGGACCCCTGGGGGCCCCTTTTTTCAAATGACCACTCCTCCGTTAATGCTCGTTGAATCGGGCTGTAATCTGACATTGATATTCTATGAGCGGATGTCTAGATCCTCTAAGACATTTTTGAAAGGGTGGGACGGGAGCCCACCCCCTTTTTCCAGAAATTACTAAATTTATGGGAACATAGTTGTGATAATAATGTTTCAAAAGTAATTCAACGTAGATTACAATTTCACGTTGCACAATTTTGTTTGTTTTTCTCGGTGGAACTGAGTCATTTCACTGAATTCTCGGGAACGTGGTACGTGTGATTCGGCGCGGCGACGTTCCGCAGGCCCAGCTGTAGTTCATCAGAACATGTTACTTTATTTACTCCTAGAATCAAAGTGATATTCCTTTGAAATGTTACTTCAAAGTGGTGGATTAGATACTAGTCTGTGTTTATCCAGAACATCACGATCTGTCTTAAAGAATCTATAAAACTGTGATATTTGGGTCTAAAAGGCAGGTTGTTGGTTTTATTTCAAAGAAAACCAAACACAAAACACTCCATCGTCTCCTCAAGATGAGTTTGTGATGATGGTGAGATTAAAGACAATCTAATAATGCCAATGGAGTGTTCTGTAAAGTCTTCATACAGGGTTTATTAAAATTAAAAGTCAACTTCAGTATATTTTAATGATATAGGATTGTTTTAGAAAAAATCGTAGTGGGCGCCAGAAAATTTCCCTTATTTTCAAATCCAAAACTTGACAGATATGGTCTGATGTTGTATTATGGTGGCATTCAAATAAAATATCAAACATATGTCCACTCTCAGAATAAAGTCATTATGTTGAATAAAAAGTTGTAATTTTATGAGAATTAATTTGTCTTTTAATAAAAACGTAATTTTATGAGATAAGTCATAATATTTCAAGATTAAAGTCGTAATATTTCAAGATTAAAGTCGTAATATTTCAAGTATAAAGTCTTGATTTTATGAGAATAAAATGTAAATCCAAACAGGATGTTGTGTGTGTTCTGGAGAATGTGGAACATTTAGTGAGATTCTATTTGTCTTTATGTTTCACACAGAGTGAAATACAATCATCACCGACGTTCTCACTTTAAGGAATTTAAAGACACTCTGCACGTTTGTGTTTGTTCCAAAGAACCAGACTGATGTGGAGCTAATAGACTCTTTTATTGTGGAGGAGGAAGTGGCAGGAAGTGGTTGACTTCAGGGATATCAACGTTAATTGTGTTCACTTCAACTGGGAATTCTGAGCGCCGTACCAAGATACTGCTTTATTCTCATAAAATGTGACTCTATTCTAAAAATATTATCTCTTTAATCTAATATATTTTAATATAATAAAATTACGCCTTTACTCTGATTAAATTAAGACTTTATTCTTGAAATATTACGACTTTAATCTTGTAGTGCTTTTTTTTGTTTTGTTACTGCATTATGATAAATGTTGAGTTTTGTTGATAAAATCATCTCTGTAAACATTATTACAGTTTTACCACAAGTTTAATTACGTTTTGAAGGTTTTTGCATTGAAGGTTGTTTTGGAGCCTGGTAACTAGAGATGGACCAAAAAATATATCCCTATGATTTCTAGTATTTTTCACGATAACAATAAATAATCAAAACCAGGCTAATCTTTTTTTACTATAAATCTAAATAATATAAATCTAAATAATGAGAATGGCTACTAAACTACATCAATTAATAATAAATAATAATAATAATTCAGTTAAAATAGTTCACCTGTACTGATACAATGTAGTGAGTGACTCTAAACCAGTCTGAGATGTGAGAACAGGTTTATTATTATTAAACCTTTTAAAAGTTACTGCTTCTAAAAATCACAAAGTAGTGCAACTGCAAATACAATCTGATAAAGAAACGAGACAAATAAATAAAAATGGTTCACTGAAAATGAAATGTAATTTGTGGTTGGATTGGACCATTTCTTCTGTTGCCTTTCAAAAAAAGTTGACATGATAAATGAAACAAATCTAATTTTAATGAACATGTGAACACTGTACAGAAATATCACACCTTAAGATATTTGGTGAGAAAGACGAGCATATGGACTGTGGCTGGTTTGAGAAGCGAGCGCTGACATGTGACCACATTCCACTGAACACCTTCTCTGAGGCTCTACTTGTTGCATGGATGCACGGGTTCTTCTTTGCTAAGCGACCAATGAGAGAGAAATTCTGCTCGTGCACTTTCCACCATGTACTGTAAGTGGATTGCTCTCACTGGTCACAGTTACATGATGTTTTTTCATTCGGAATTATTTATTCTGAATTAAATCATTCGCAATTAAAGTGTTCTGCTTTGTGTTTACATGGTAGTAGTAATTCCCAACCTGAGGTTTACATGGAAAACCGGTTCATTCGGCTTTATTTAATTCCGCTTTAGGTCTGGGGGTTGGGAAGGCTCTGATTGGACAGAGGGAGAACGTGATGGATCACGTCGATCACGTCGATCGGGAAAAAAACACACAACAAAGCTGTTATTGTGGGCTGTAACACAGACCACCACACATGAAAACTGTTTTATTTTGATTGTAGTTTTGAAGCAGCAGCGACACAATAACACTTTGGTCCACAGAGCAGAAAGAGATATGAACTAATCACCAATAAATAAATCCAGTAAAACTCTGCAAAACAATAACCAGGAATAAATAGTTGCTGACTGGTAAAGATAGTAGCTCTAACAACCGTTACAATGATAAACTTGGTGATATTACAGCCTGTGCAGCAGAATGAGGATGTGTTTGATAAGTCCATGTGTCCATGTCCACATGTTTATGCCTCCATCCGTCTCCTTTCTTCATCATATCCATGTCTTTTAAGGCTCTTATTAAATAGTGTCGGCTCTATTCCACGCTGCCATCTTAGATTATGTCACCCAGCGCGTCATCGCCGTAAGTCGCACATGCGCAAAATGACTGGAATTAACCTAAAGCTGAATTAAGTTTTCCTGACTGTTTACAAAAAAAGAGGAATTATTTAATTTGGAATTAAAAACGGAATTCAGAATGATATTAGCATTAGGAATTAAGTGTTTACACGGTCAGGTTAAAGAGGAATTAACTTTTATTCCACTTTAAAGAGGAATTAACTTGTGTAAGAAACACTGATGGAGACCTCAGCAGCAGATGTTTTCAGCAGGTTGAGCTGATGTTTCACAGGTAGCAGCAGCACAGCTACATGATGGACACATTGTGTCTCTCTGACTATTCTGGCTTTGATGACCAGGATCTGACGGAAGCGTGGCCATGTTGGTCAGTTCCACAACTTCTGGATTGTTGTATTTGGTCATCATATAGTCCAGTACTGATGTTTTTATGGTCTTGGAGAGATCTGAATCTTCATCCTTCTCCTGCAGACGTTAACTGCTGAAAAGCTGTAGAGTAGGCTTCAGGCGTCACACTGTGACATCATTTTGTGAGGAGAGGGCATCTGTGAATTCCAGGAGGGGTCCTAAGTCCTTACTCACAGTTTGAAGGACGTCGATGTCCTGCCACTTCATCACCAGATTCCTGGTGGACCTTTCAGCAGCCAAGACTTGTGTAATGGCCTTTTCTTGTTCAAGAAGCCGCTGAATCACCATCTGCCTGGATCCCCGTCGTGCTGGGATTCAGTCAGCAATTTACGCTGAGGAAGTCCGAGTTCCTCTTGTGCAGCTCTGAGAGCCCGTTGCCTTTTCCAGCTGTGTGAAAACAATGTGACAATCTTCTTTCAGACTCCCACAGTCTGTCAATCCTGCTTCTCTCTGCAACACACACACACACACACACACACACACGGCCCTATAAAATCTGTTTTATTTAAAAACAAGTTACAGTTTTTTATTTTTTATTTTTTTTATTTATTTTTTAACTCCTGTGAAGAAATAAAATAAAACCATATTCAAACAAAATGTGTCAAAATAAAAATGTAATTTAAAACTGTGTGTAAGTAGTTATACTGACATGAATTATTTTGAGTGCTCATTTTAATTAATGTCACCTAATTCCCCCTCATGGATCAATGGCTTACTGAATCTGATCAGGTTTATTGATTAGGTTTTGATCAACATAATTCAAATTAACCTAATTTAAATGATCCTGATGACACCATTCCAGACCGTAATGATTAGACAAAATACATTTACACAAGGAGGCATCAGTTATTTCACCACTAGAGAGCAGAATATTTTACAATATTAGAAGCTGTCAAGTTAACATTAACTACAGTAACTACAATGTGTAGGACTCTACAATCTGTTATCATGACTGTATGTTAAAGGTGCAGTCCGCAACTCTCAGATCCCTCCCTCCCCCTCCCTCCCCACTGCTCTCTTGCCCTGCCTCCAAACTTTCCAAAGTCCCTCCCTCAGAGGAGCTAGCAAGCTAACGATAGCCGGACAGCAACATCACAGCACTTCTCTCTCTCAATATGCACATACCAATCTATCAACAGGGAGGCTGCATTGATGGCAGCACACACATGAACAACACATGCACTATAGAGTTCTAGTGTAACAATTACAAATCAAATATAATGTAAACCAAGCAGCAGTAATTACCTTTCAAACACAAAAGTCACCAATTCCATCTTCTACTCCTCCAGACCATATACTGTAAAAAAGATGGCGCTCCAGGCACTACCTTGCTATGAGCATTGCTGTGTTTTGGCCACGGCAGAAAACGTGCGGGGCATATGAGCAACAGCTGTCAGACAGCCCATCAAACACACCATAGATAGATAAATGCCCGTGTCGAAATTAGCGATGGCCACGGGTCATTTGTCTCTCAATTTAGCGAAGAATGCCCCAAAAAACCTTGTTCCTGGGGCTGAAATTGCCCCAAAGTTTGTTGTTCACGGAAGCTCCTCCACCGCGGTGTGCGCCGCCGCCCCTTTCGCCCCTCATACACACACAGACGGCGGTGCTCGTCATGGCAGACCTGATCATGAACCGCTACGTGGCTAAGACCAGATTACCGTTCAACAAAGTGAACCAGTCCAAGTTCCTCCACCAGATCCACCCAAAGTTCCACAAACACGAGGACAGAGATGAACCCACCAGCAAACTCAACTAAAGCTAACTAAGCTAAGCTAACCCACCGACACACAGACTGGGCTAAGAGCTAATGCTAACCACTTCATTAAAGGATAGATCAAGTAAAAAGATGAAAAGAACACGTCTTACTGTCATAACACCACAAAGAATGACAGATTTATTTATGGTCAGATTTAATACTTGTATAGAAGAATAAAAGCTAACACGTCACACGTTGCGTGAAATAAATGTTAGCATAAATAATGTCACTATTAAACCGTCCAAACTTGTGAAACGTAATATCTTTTAATGATGTTTCACATGTTCACAGACAAAGCTGGTCCCATTAGACTAATGTATCTATTGATCATATTACACATAAATATACTGAATGATTACATCATCAGTTTGATCTGGTTTAATTATAGGAAATCAGAGTTATTTATTAACCATAACTTTATGTAACTCATAAGATAAATGAAACAAGATTCAGCAACAGTAAAAACAGTAATCAAGTTATTTGTGTTTTTCATGTGCTTTTTAAAAAAAAAATTAAAAAAAATTCATTTTAAGTGAGGAAATGAATAAATTACATACTATAACAGTAATAGTGATCCACATGCACTAATATATTTCATAAAATATCATCTGAACTGTGAGTCAGCAGTTATTGTAGCCTTTATTTATCGTGACGCTTATCGTTATTGTGATAAACACCAGAAAGTATCAGGATATTTTTTTAGTGCATATCGTCCATCCCTAATGTCAACATCAGATCAGCGCACGGGGAACGAGCGTAATTTCTGCAGTGATTGAGCTCTGATTTCCATAATTCTGTTATTCTGTTGTAATAACATGAGCCTGACTAATAAATGGCCTTTGGTTGTGCTGTGTGTGAGAAGAGTGTGTGACTAAAGCACATTTAAGACAATTTGAGACTTTTTAAGGCCTTTTATTTAAAATATAAATGTAGACTTTTTAAGGCTCTTTAAGGACCCTGAAGTCAACAGTTTGGTGATTTTGTCTGAGCCTTACGTCGTCATTTTTAATTAGTCACAGTAATACCGTATACCATGGTAAAATAGGGAGGCGGTATAACGGGATACTCAGCCTACTCAGACCAACCCACATTACCCCCACGCTATCAAGTCTTCTTTGGCTTCCCGTCAAATTTCATATCAGTTTCAGTCCTGACTTTCCATGCGTTGCATGTTCAGACCCCTCAGTATGTCACTGACTTGTTGTGTTCAGACCAGGGTCTCCTAAAGATCCCAAAAAATCCTTTTAAAACCCGAGGAGACCTGGCGTTAGAGACTCTGGAATGACCTTCACCAGTTTCTCTGGGAGCTGGACTGTGTGGACACTCCTCTGTTCTGTAAAGACTTTTATAAATAAACACTTTCTTACTAACTTAACTACTGTATATCAGGAAAGAAACGTGTTGGAATGAAACCAAAGACAGAAAATCTAACAAGTTGAAATAAATAAAGGACATTAAACAGTGAGAGTTAATACTAAACTCAACAAACTACAGTAAGTGGCTCGCTCCTTAACACCCGTAATTTTGTTTTCAGCGCCCTCGTTAAAAAGTAACTTTTATTTAACAGTATTTACAGTCTCCAGCTCATTTAAAGATAAGTGTCTCTTTTTTCCTGTAGTACGCATTTGATTTTATCTTTTAAAGTAGAACAAGAATCAAACACTCTTACTCATTAAAGAATATATTTAAAAAAAGTAGGAGCTTGTGTTTGAGTGTAATTCTGTTTTTATCAGTAAAATCATCTCTAAAATTCTTAGTTATTGAGGTTCTCATCAAAAAAAGCTCATTAATCAACGACGCTCTGAAGCTTCAGGATAAAATGATCATGTTTTCCTCCGAATAATGACTAAGTGGTGTGTTTTGATGTTTGATGCAAATCAGATGATTAAAAACTGATCAACAAAACTGATTCATCATTTTTATTTTCAGAGGAAACCAGCAGAACTTAATTTGGGCCGGAGCAAGTTGTGGCACCTCCCACATATTGACCAGCACTTATTTGATTGGATCCAGTTACTCATTTTTATTTGTTTTATTTTATTTATTTATTTTCAGCACCTAATTTGCTTTTAGGTGGTTTAAATACATCTTTAAAGTTTTATATTTGGACAGCTGTGTCTTTATGTGAAAAGTCAGGCCACGCCCACACTACGTCTTAAGTGTGATTTTCTGCAAAAACATAATTTCTCTGTCAGCTTGGAAGTCGGTAGAAAATGGCTACAAAGGCAGATGTGGCGCTGTCCTTGGTGCTGAAACATGTGACAGCTGTCACTCAGTGAGACAGATGTGCTCCGTGGGTGATTGTCAGCATTTAGGTCCATTTATTGTTTGTGTTCACGTGATATTATTGACCCAAGAAAAAGGAGCTTTAAAAACATGTATTCCATGTAATTTTTGTGTCTCTTTTGCTGCTGGAACAACTGTGAACTGATGATTTACAAATGAAACCATTGATAAAACCATTGATTTGAGGACAAGCTTTTTCATTGAGCTTTTATTTTATTTTATTTTTATTTGAATAGAAATAATATTGAATTAGTTTCTTATTGAAAAGGCTTTTCACAGATTTGAACTGGCTTTTCACAGGTTCTTTAATCAGACCAGTGTTCTGACCTGTTGTGTAACAAACACATTTACCAGCATTTGTTTTGCTGACTTCAGTCTTTTTCTTCACTGTATTGAGTTTAAGAAGGAAACATAGACAATAGGGCAAACACGTTATTTTCTAGGTCTTATATAAAGACTGGGCAAAAATCACTTTCATCGATTTATCAATTTTGTTGATGAAAAAGATATATATATATATGTATATTTATATTTTTTTGAAGATTTTTGCGTTCTATCCTAATGGGTTACCGTAGCGCGATGTGAGCCCGCCCCCTCTTTGTTTACATGTGTTTACCCTTTGAAAAGGCTACATGTGTGCCACAGGCATGTTTAATATTTTATACACACTATGCTGAGAAGCTAAGGGAAGAGTTTATTACTTTAATTGTAATGTTATACGTTTTAAAATATGTAGTTATCTGATTTCTTAATGAGAAAATTGAAGCTACTGTGAAGTTTCTGTTGCACTTTTGCTTAAACCTGAGTTAAAGCTTGAAATTAATGAATGACAGTCTCATTTACCTTTTATTTTGGGATTATTTTATGCATTTTAACTCTTGAGGACAATCACAGCAATAAAATAATCAAAAATTTCTTTAAAAAATCTGAGATTTTTTTTTTTTTTGGCAAAATTGCCCAGCGCTAGTCTTATATTATCTTAGAAGATTATTGTGGTGTTCAGAGGTACATTGAGAAACATTAAAGTGATCCTCTACTTTTTATGGCCTATAATAATTGAATGGTCGCAGCCGGAATCTTAATCCTTAGATGACACACCCCTAATATAAGGGACTTAAATCACAATATTTGTGTCATTTTATGAACCAAATGGTTGGATGTAACATTCATACAGCGATTGAGAGGAAAATTAAATGATTTAGCCTAAAAATGTTGAGGTATTGGTTTTAACCCAAATCGTGCAGGCCTATTTGCTCCATATTATTATAATCATCCTGAAGATGTAATTTTTTGTTTTAATCAGAAATAAAATGGGTTAAAAATGACCAAAAATGGTGAAAAGGGTGGTGAAATGGTATTAAAAAAAAAAAAAACAAAAAAAAAAAACACAAATCGATTGCAAATTAGAGTGGACAAAAATGAAGAGAAAGTGTTAAAAAGGGTTCAAAGTGTCAATATTGGCTTAAAAGTGGCATAAACTGGCAAAAAATGGGCATGACAAATAGTGGATGTGATTTAATTGGCAAAAAATAATCATGAAATATGGTGGAAAGATTTTAAAAGTGACAATAATGAGTCAACATACTGTACGTAACATTAGGTGGGAAAGTGGTGGAAAGTGTTAAAAATGTCTTGAAGGAGGACATTTTTTGGGGTTCTTCTGCTGCATATTCAATAACAGTTGTTACAATATAATATTTTTCTCTTTAGCATTCTAATCAGTACTTTGTAATTTACTGTTAACTATTCTTTATGCTGGAGCTGAACCCCTTCGTCAATTAATTTTCCTTAGTTGGTAGTAAAATAAGTCGATTATCTGTTAATTATCTGGATCTATGCATCGTTTAATTCCAGCCTCACTGTTTTACACTCGTACTCTGATTAGTTACACGTGAGCGACGGCTACGCTCACACATCTACTCGTGTTCTGAAGAAACAAATTCACATCATTGTTGTCTCTGAAACGCTAGTAAAACAGCCTGGGAATAAAACAAAGTGGGAGGGAGAGTGAACCGTATCAAAGAGGAGGGTCTCCTACAGACTGTCACCACTTACTGTGGGAGTTCATCAGCTTTACATTTCAGAGTTCAGAGCTTGTTGTTTGGTGTCATCATAAACATCTGCATGTGAAGAGCAGCTACTACGCGTCTGTTTTAGCAAGTGACAGAAAAATATAGAATGATCAATTTCTCACTCAACCAACCCTTAAATTGTGCCAAAAAAAGAACAACCTGGATATGATCCAGCTGATCAAATCAGGACATGTTTTAAAATCACCAATCATATGATAAAAACAATGAAATAGAAAATAGTTAGCTTGGAATATCCAGCACCTGAAGAGTAGAATTGAGAGTAATTTTCAGTTTATTACTATTCTGGATTTTCCTAACCCAAATATTAGGTTAATAGATAAAAAAAACTGTTGAAATTAAAATAATACATTGCCCCCAATATTGTTTAGAACACCTTAACTCTTTTATTGTATTTGATGGTACAGAAAAAAAAAAATTTTTGGTCAATGCAAATGCTATATATTGTGTACTTAAAGCTGCAGTTTGTAGAATTGTGATAGTGGAATGGAAACGACCACACTCCCCTCTCCCCTCCCTGTTTCGAATCCACCTGCATCGATGTGAACTTACACACATTTGTGAAGTTATGTGGTGACTTTGTCACTAAATCTGGAGACTTTCCAACTCCTCTTAGTGACATTTTTCTTGTGTTTTTCTAGTTTTCTGATGTTTTAAAGACTTAAAGCACGTGCCACTCTCTATTTACTTCTCTCAATGTGCAGCAAGGGCTGCTGTGAACCCCTCCTTGTCCCAAAATGCTCGGAAGTCAGTTTTGCCCTCAGTAGCTCCAGAGATAAGACCCACATCACTCCACCTCCAAACTCTCTCCAACTTGGTTATGCTTGTTTATGGTTTAGAGGCAATTTATTCCTCTGTTATCACTCTCCCTCTGACACCAGTGTGTGGCACAGACCACCGCAGAGTATGTTTGGGTCTTTAGACTCTAAGTTATAGGGTACGAGTTCCCTCGGGGGTATGCAAATTGTCATTAAGGCACAGTAACAACATTGTAAACTATAATATAAATATTGCCTCACAGTACTTATTGGCCTTTGTTAGACTTCCCTCTAGTGGTGAGTAAATTCATTGCATGGTCAGTTGTCCTGTACTAGCATAGACTTAAATTAAATCTCATTGATTGAATGACACCTGTGATTGACTGTCACTCATTTCATCGTGTGCTGCCAACCAATGAAAACTAATAAAACAGTTAGTCTCCTTCCACATGGACTGATACTACTAATCAGCCACAGTTGAGGTGTCGCCTGCAGCGACAATATTTAAGGTGTACGGTGGAGCGAAATGCTAGCAGCACTACACTGTGGATAGCTGAGCTACTAGCATGGCCATGGACAGCTGAGAGCAATCGGAGCAGAGCAGAGCCTCCTCATAAAGCTTCAGACAGAGAAACAATCTCATTGAAAAAGCAAAAAACTAACATACTGCAGCTTTAAATCCGTACGTATTTAAAAAAAAAAATAACACATATGGTATTGTAGACTGGAGATGGGCTGGTTATTGCGTGTCGGTCACAACTCCACTCCGACAACCTGAGCCCACAAGCCCCGCCCCCTCCCTTCACTGACAGGTACCTGACAGTCGGGTGGAAACTTCGTCAGTGCGACAAATGAGCAGCTTTAGGAGCCAATCCTGTGTCTAATCTGGTGTAGTTGGAGAACATTTAGCTAGTTCTCACGTCACTTATAACGACCCAACCATTGAAACCATGTGATGTGGTCAGTTGGAACGTTTATTTGTTGTGTGGTGTTTATGGATGATTTCTAATGTAGATCAAAACCAGTAAAACTTGAAGAAATGGATTCATATTGTAAATATAACTTAGGTTTATTTGGTGGTTGGTAAATGTATTAGCTGTTATTTGGTGCTAATATAAAAGCGTTGCTGATGAAGGCTCGTTACCAATCTTTGAAGTTGTTTCTTTGTTAGTGTAAGTGGGTCTTTTGAGCTTCGTCAGTGGTTTATTTTGCGTGTAGGAGCGTCAGCACTTCTTCTGCTATTAGCTTTTGTTTTCCTGAACCCTGGGGCTGTTTCTGGGCTAAGAACCATAATTCCCCGAGAAGATGAAATGACTTGCTGTCCTGGAAACCTTCTGTCTGTGTGCCATTAGTTGCTAACGCTAATCTGCTTAGCTTAAATGCTATTTCTTCATTTTGCCGTAAAGTGATGATTCTTGTGCACATTTTACACAGTTGGAGTACATTAGCTTAGCTTAGTGTCTGATGAGTCATTAATGTGTTCACAGCTAATATTGTCATCATCATCATCATCACCATCACCATCACCATCATCCTTATCAACATCTTAGCTGTTGTCGTTCTTTCTCCTTTCTTAATTACTTAAATTAAATATTTGAATTAGTGACATTATCAGCAGTTTAATTACCAACAATTATCATTTTCGTCTTCAACTTCACTCCGTGTCAGTTTTTCACCACTTTCTCGTTTGACTTTCCTGGTTCACCTATTCCCAGCTAAGGTTGAGCGATATAGACAAAAAACATATCTCATAAGTTCTTTCTCCAAATAGAGACATATATGATATAAATCTTGATATTTTTAACTCAAAGTTTTACCAGAAAGAAGATTTTGGGTTAAATTATCAACAATAATCATGTGCTATTTTTGGCTTTTCCTCCTCTAAGGCAGGTTCTCAACCTTGGGGTCGCGTGACGCTGGGAGGGGGTCACCAGATGCCTTGAAGAAACTAAGCATACTTTGTGAATAATTTGAGCCCATTTTTGCTTATTTTTACTCTTTTTCTGCAACTACCCTAAACTCACCATATTTTAACAATTTTCATCAACTTTTTCTTGCCATATTTTTGCTCCTTTTAATGTATTTTTGCTACATTACTCCCATTTCTGACACGTCTACATCACATTCAATACCTTTTCTGCATTATTTTTCCACTTTCAAGACATTTTTCCTCTTTTCACCATATTTTATGCTTATTTTTGCCAATTTCACCACATTCACGATTGGTCATGTCCATTATTTGATAGTTTGAACTAATTATTGACACTCTGAACTAGGGATGTAATGATTCACTCAACTCCCGATACGATTCGAATCACGATACTGGGTTCACGATACAATTCTCTCACGATAGAAAATACTGTACTATTTTCCTTTTATTTTTCATTGTCAAAAGAATTCCTTGATAAACTATTCAAAACAATGCAATTTAACTAAAAATAAATCTTGAATGAAATAAATAAAGGAATAATACAAATGAAAATGAAGCCTATTAATTTAAATTCTGGTTCTATAATAAACAATGCAAAACTGCATAATAGTTCTTTTTCTTTTAAAAGTGCAACTGAAAATGCATTTTGTGCCTTAACAATTGGACTTAAAAAAAAAAGCCGTCATTGCACTGATTTACGTCATATTTAGGGCGCTGGTAACACAGTGGTCGGTTGGCATACAGATATCTTGCAGTGAAGAAGAGAAGCTATGCTAGCAGACAGAGCTAATAGAAAAACGTGACTTTTACAGATATTCAAGTAATATTACAGATATTCTTTCGGTGCTAAAGGGGTAATGAATCATTTATTAACATATTTAAGAGTAGAAGGCAGCCAGAAAGAAAGTATTAGCAGACTCCGCCCACCGCCTACACTTGTGGATTAAAAAAAGTACTGCGATTCAATTTTCAGAAAATCGATATCAACCGTGATACCTATGAATCGATTTTTAACTGCCTTGCGATTAATCGTTACATCCCTACTCTGAACCCTTTTTACCACTTTGTCTGTCTGTTTTTGGCCTTTTTATGTGAAAGTAGTCTAATTACATGAATATTTAAAAAAAAACTGTGATAAATCTAAACAAGATGTTTTATTGTGTCCTTACAGTTTATTATTAATTTATTAATGTATATTATTCTTCAACATGCTAGCTAACGTGCAGAGACAGATTCCACTAGGGCTACACAGTATCTGACATTGCATTGTTAATTATGTTTTTTTAGGAGTAGGAGGTACATGGCTTCAGGTTAAAGGTCTGAATGGGTATGGACTGTGGAAAGGTTGGGAACCACTGATATCAAATTAAAAATATATCAATATAAGCAATGTTTTATTATACTATATCACCAAAATGGAAAACTCGTTTCAATATATTTCCCAGTCCTAATCCGAGCTCACACATCCTTTTGTGAAACACAACAATCCTAAGAGTGTCGTGATCCATCCCTGTTCACTGCCTGATTGTCTGAGTAAATGTGTGTAAGTGTGTGTGTGTTAGATATCCTACTGCAATCCATCTGAATTTCCCATGGCACGTACAGTACATACTGAGCCGGGGGGGTGGGGGGGTGTTGTGTGCGTTTCTACTGGTGCATAAAGAGGTTCTAAGCTAATGCCTGTGACAGATTAAGGCTACACAGTGTAACACTGTGGGAGAAATGGGAGATATACACAATCTCTGCTACGCTAAGATGCTAAATGCCTGGAAGCCAATCTGAGTATGCAAACGTAATGCTTTTAAGGTGCTCCATTTCACATCCTCTGCTGTCCACTCATGCTGTTTATGCCTTTCCTCCCTATTTATTTTACCTCTGTCTTTTATCATCGTTTGAATCCTCTCTTCACCTTCCTGGCTTTTGCGTTTTGTATCTATTACGTACTTTTAATTCTTTCCATCTTCATTGTCGCCTCACCAGTCTGGCCCTCGGGGGCTGGAGGGGCTGCCTTATTACTCTTTCTTACACTCCAGTTTGTCCAGCAGCAGCAGCAGCAGCCCGCCCACATACGCACCATGTCTCCAGGCCTCCAAGCTGCTTCTGTTTGATTGAGACTGATGGTGAATGTACCCAGTGTTCTGTGCAATAGTCTTCCCTCACACTTATCTGGGTCGATGGTGTGAAAATGGGGGGCTGGTGGGAAGGTGTTGATAGCAGATCTACGTAGAGGGGATGCCAGCAGGTCCTTAGAGGAGGATGGGATAAAGAATGTCTAAATAATGTCAGATATCAGCACTTTTTATGATAATAATAAACAATAAATGATTATCAGACACAGATTCAAGCTACAATGGCCTCATGTAGGATTTTGAATATCCACGAGTGGTGAAATAACCCAAAGTTATGGGGTCCAAAATAAAAATAAAATAGTTGCATGAAGAAAAGTTGTTTTATATCCCAAAAAAGAGTCACTTTTGTACTATCACTAAAAACAGATATAACATATATATAGCATCATTTTTGCTAAATCTTTCGGCGGGGGGCGGGGGGGCATGGGACCATCCTAAGTGTCGCACGTCATCAGCACACAGTGGCGGCAAGATTTAGCCTTCTACTTTTTTTTTTCGGTGCATCTCTGCTTTACTGGTTGTTAAACTTCCAAAAATCTTACCAAGCATAATAAATAGGGTTAATAGTCAAATGGTTACGCTGAAATCACACCAGATTACATCACAAGAGCGACGTTAGCCACACTGCTAACCCTCAGCCACCTGTTTAAAAGGAACAATCCCATAGACGTATGTGATATGATCCCTGAAGATGTTTTTTCTGAAACCTATAATTACCTCCAAATAGAGATTAATGTGATTGTAGAGGCTTCTGCTGTGACGTGTCACCAGGTAAACTGATCACCAGTTCAGCTGATACACCATCAGATAAACCTATATTTAGTTTGTATCAGAGCCTTTTCACATTTGAATGCGCTCATATAAATCTGAACGAGGAGTGTGCACTGCAAGGAATGTGACAATACGATACATGTCATGATATTTCCTAATTTATCCCAATGCGTTATATAATGTGATATATCACAACATCAATAATTACTCATTTTACTTTTACACAAGTACAAAATGGTATGAAATACAATTTATTTATTTATTTTTTTAAACTTGTGAGAACAAGTCAATGGTAACTAACTGTAATTCAAACCAATATCAAAAACAAGTGGAATGTTTATCAAACTGTCAAATTCCATTTTTCAAAAAAAGTTTAACTTTTGCTTCTACAACAGATTATGTTCCTGTTAAGTTCCTAAATTATTTAAATAAAATAAAAAAATAACCACATCTATTAAAGTGCCCAGTATGTATGAAAATAAAGTGAAATCAAAATCCAGGAGTGACGTAGTTTAACCAGGTCTGATGGTGCGTTCACTGACATTTAGTGACTGAGAATTTGTGCTATTCATATTTTAGTGCAATTAAAAAAAAATATTAAAAAATGATTTGGACATTTTTTCGATTGATACTATCATTGTGTGGTGAAATATTGTGATATATTGCAGAATCGATTTTTTCTTACACCCTAAATCTGAACCAACACATTAAAAATACACTACGCATTAGATCTCCACCGATAGGGATTTTTTAGGGTCGATGCTGATACCAATTTTTTTCTTATCAGCCTTAGCCGATGACCGATACGGACTGCCGATTTTCTTCAGCCGATATTTGGGGCCGATACTACTTTTGCTCCCTCAATTTACATCATAAAAATTACACAATGATAACAAATGGTACAAGTCTCAATTTAAAAAAAGAAACATTGATTGAAATGAACAAATGTGAGGTAGAACAACAAGTAAAAAAATATTTAACAAATAATTAAAACATGGAATGTAGAACAAGAACAAGTAAAAAACAGAGTGAGACGTCTCATGAAATATTATGAAAGAACTGTTCGTCCTTGTCCTGAAAATAGCTTTGACAAAAACTGGCCTGAGTGAAGATATATTTTATTAACAGGATTAATGAGTATAAAGATATATGTATATATATATATAATCCATTCCAACACAGCCCCAGAACATAAATTAGAAAACAGTCAAATTACGCGACGTCAGATGCACATTAAGCAACAAACTGATCGTTTCTTTTCTAAATTGCATCAACATTAACAGGAATACATATTCAAACAAGTTGTAAACTGCTTCTCAAAGTTTTAAAAACTTCTTCTCAGTGCAGTGCTGAGTGAGAAGCTCCAGCCAGCTGCTCGTTAAATACAACTGCAACAACACGTGGAACCACGGAACAACAGCTAAGTTAAACAGTTAAAAGATACTTTGAAAGTTAAAAACGTACTGTTGGGGTTAAAGAGCTTCCTTAATCCTCTGCTAGTGGGGGAGGGGCTCTTCACTCTGCAGCCTCTGTCTCTAGCAACACGGGGCAGCCTGTGGCAGCTGCTCTGTTTATAAAGCGACTTGGCGAGGGCGGCAGCGCGCATCGACCGATACACCTAAGACACCCAAAAATCGGCCAATTAAATTGATCAATTACTATGCATTCACAGGATAACGTGGTCGCTAATCGAACCATAACACGTTGTGAGAAATGTGGAACACGATTCTTGGAGTTGGACATATTTGTGTTTGTCACCCATGCTAGACATTCAGTTACCTGTTTTAAATGTGTGATAATATCCTAAAACATGCATGTGAGGCATTTCTGTGTCATGTTGGACCTGATTTTAATTTAAAAAAAAAAAACAAATATGAATTCTGTTTTCTTCCGTTCATCTTCAGAGATCCTAAATGTTCATTCATCAGTTATATTACGTCTCATATATACTATACATGAGGGTCAACAGTTCCGGAAATGTGAACTAAGAAAGCCTTCAACTCCGGCCTGTCTCGTGTGTTGTTTATTCAGTCCAGTTCATTGTCGTGCACTTTTCTCCTCGTCCAATGAGAAGAGGCGTATAAAGGAAGGTGGTTTGGCCTGTAGAAGTCATTCACTATCTCCGTTGTCTCACTGGTATTAATCGTACGGTGATTCAGATCACACCAACGTCTCTGTCCTGTATTCCATCATGTCAGTCCCTCCTGATGAGATCTGTCATAGTTGTAGCTGTTTGCATTGCCGTGTCAGTAGTTTTTTTTACACATGCTCTACTTTCCCACTCTTTATTATTTCCAAGTATTAGGAAGGATATCAACCCTAATAACATTCTGAAACACACTAGAAACCAACGCTAGGGAGGAATATTCTGACATCTGACAGACTGAAAGCAGATCTGATACATTTGAGTGAAAAAGGCTGTCAGTTCTTACAAAGACCTGTGTGAATAATAGCTGTCAGGAAGGAGGACGTTGTCACCACAGAGCTGGAGTCCCGTCACCAGATACACCTACGTTACAACCACCAATTCCAGCTTAAAAAAAAAAAAACACTGAAGTTGGCGTCAAACACTTTTAAACTGTGATGTAATGTGAAATCTATCATAAACAATATTAAACACCATTCCCATGATATTTACAGTATTATGCTACACAGACTGCAGTGTTTAGTCTGTTTACATTTTTGGAGTTTCAGTCGCTCAACGTTTGTTTCTTAGAGTCTCTCAAATATCTTCAGTTTCTCACCAAGTTTGATTTTGTGTGTGTGCGTGTGTGTGTGTGTGTGTGTGTGTGTGCGCGCGCGTGCGTGTGTGTGTAATGGCCATTGGCTCCATAGTTCTTCCTCCTTACCTGCCGTTTCACTCGTCTTTTCCTCCATTTTTTTTTAAACTAACACATTTCATGAAATCTTTTCTTTGACACGTTTTAAACCGTGGACATTTTAATTCTAACATTTCATCATAGACTCCCTATGGAAGCAGGTCATTATACAGTCTGAATGCTGATTGGCCGATATCTCCAAAATGGCGAGGTTGACATATAAAGGGCTATTTAATGCATTCACGTGATCTGATGTGAGGATGGAAACTCTACCAAAAGAATGGATTTTAAAAGATATTTAGAACAGCTGGTCTGCTTGCCTGCAGCCCTGAAGCCATTCACCAATGATGCAATCTTTTTTCATTACATGGTCATGGATTATCTCTAGCTTTGTTACATAGATCATACCAATAGATCCACTGGGCCCTGTGCTCTGATCTGTTGTTGACATTAACAGTTGTTAATAAAAGCAGTGCTTACCACTAAAACTAATGTAAATGTCCTTTGTATGAGGAATAAATGGTTTTAACTGCTGGGTTCAGTTTTGCTTTGTCAAAACTTTTTTTGTGATGGATATTCATTTACATAAAAATGAGCGTCAGTGGTTTCTTCAGGTCATGGACCAGGTCCCCCCATATAGTTCTGAGCTGATTCCTCAGCATTCGCAACATCATTCATACCAGATATCTTGTATTCTCTTTTCTAATAATAGCTCCAATATTTGGTCTCTTCTCACCAAACTGCTGCGTGTTGTAGATGAACTCATCCCAGTCTTTAGTCCCTGGTGTCCTGAGATGGCTCTTTGGTGTTGGCCATGGTGGAGGTTGAATTCTGACTGTTTGAAGGTGTGAAGAGGTGTCTTTGATACGGATGCTGAGTTGAAACAGGTTCCATTAATACAGGTAACCAGTGGAGGATAGAAGAGCTTCTTCAAGAACTAACAGATCTGTGAGAGACACAATTCTAGCTTGTTTGTAGATGCCATACACTTATTTTACACAGTAAATTACACATGAATATAGAATAGTTCAGCTTGGTAAAACACCTGGATTTGATTTATGAAGGTGTCCCTATACTTTATTTCAATATATTATTATTATTATTATTAGGGCCCGAGCACCAACTCCTAGTCGGACCCTATTGTAATGCGAGTCATTTTTATCATTATTATTATTATTATTATTATTATGAAAAAGTTATCAAATTTTTGAGGACCCAAACACATTCAAATTTTCATTTCAATTAATATTAGAACTGGTGAAAAATGTGATATTTTGGGGGAATTACACATGTGAATGACTCAGTAGGGGAGCTAATACAATTAGCTTCTTGTACAGCTACAAAATTCTGTACAATTCTGACATCACCACCGTAAAGGTAGGACTGATGACATCATCACAGACAGACAGTACTTGCTTTTATAGTTACGTCTTGCATCCAACACTGCACTGTTAAAGTACTTCACACATTCATATTTTTATTTTAAACATACATGTTTATTTGGTTGTGTTATAAAACAATCTTGACAATAAAGTTGAATGTTTATAGATGTAAATATTCCTCTTAGCATCCTGTTCACTAGGATGATGTGTTACGCTTATGGAAGTTATTAAGGTTTTGTAGAGCTAAGTAGATGCTAATTATTTATAGCAGCTTTCATTTGTATGCCAAAAAAATGAGTTATGGTTTAACCCAACTGTCATTCAGTCATAGCGCCACCTATTGGTAAAAGGAAATCATAGACATTATATTTGCACAGAACATTGCAGTAAAGTTTGTGATATAATCCTTGAAAATGATCAGCTACGTCTCAACACTTAAACATTTCTGCCACACACCGACATGTAACACACCTCAACGTGCACCACGTCTTGACCTGCGTGTGGTTGCGACGACCCGTTTATCGCTGCCTGCAGCTTTATTTATTATTACTATTTGGTTAGTCAGTAGTTCAACTAACCAGTATACACACACACACACACACACACACACACACACACACACACACACACACACACACACACACACACACACACACACACACACAGGCGGCTAATGGAAACCAAGCCTTAACCTGATTTATTGGATTGCAAAAGCTGTAGAATTAGTTTTTCCATTTGTTCTGAGATCACGTCCACAGACGTATGACAGAGAAAAGAGAGAGAAACGATTATGATTGAAAAGAAATAAGTGAAAGTTGGATTAAGAACCTCAGGAGGGCCCGAGTGGTTCTTTCTTTCATCGTTAGTGTTACGCAGGTTAAACAAAAAAGAATCAAAGCTGGTGTTTAAATCGTACCTGTGTGACTTTTGAAGCTGCTCCGTGGATAATTTGTAAGTTTTTTAAAAGAGAAACATTTAAAATGATTTGGCTTCATCCTCCACAAACACAGAGAAAAATAACCTGTTTTAATCAGTGACGTGTGGATAAATTGAATCTGACTCTTTACAATGGATTATGTTTTATATCTCATATCAGCATTCTTTACACAAACATGTGAGACATATTGATTACCTGTTAAGACTCGGCCACTTTTCTCCAAAAATCTCATACTCGGGTCAAATAACGTTTTTCTGAGCTTCTACATGACCTACAGTACATGGCTTTTTTTTTTCAGATTGAAGTAGGACTCTTAGTGGTTACTGATGATGTGACATTTTGGAAATATATAATACTGAGTGACAATAAATAATGTTTTAAATACAGAGATCTGTAGTCAGACCAAAAATAACTATAGATTTGCATCAAATATAAAGCCATTTCTCAATAGGGAAGGCTATAAAAGCAGGACTCATTGAACTAATGAATGGACAACTGTAGTAAATCTGGTGATAATAATAAACATTAGACCAAAGATACACATGATTTTGTTTAAAAAAAAAAAAAAAAAAAAAGTTCAGGCAGAAGTCCACATTGCCACAACTGTGCCAAAGTTTAACACACGATTGGAAACTGTCATGTCTGTCAAATTAATTCCCATCATTGTTAGTCTTGTGTTTGACTATTAGGTGTTTTATTTTGGCTTGAAATAAACACATATCCATTTTTATTCAGGTCTCTGCTGTGCCATGCGTAATGATTTTTTTGGTTCCACTCTTTGATGGTGTTGCGCATGGCTGTTATTCAGCAATGCTTTGACCAATCAGAACGTTTGACACAGCGTTGAATAGATCAGAACATGTGGAAATTGGTGATGTCAAACATATCAGAGCTGGATAAAGGAGGGACCAGCAATTTTATGCATGAGTGATATGCACTCATTGGACGGATTTGTCGACTGAAAAACGCCCAGTGATTTGTAATGGTGGTATTTGTCTGATGACACAATTTGGATTTATTAAAATATGGAGTTTTATGCACATTGGAGCCACTTTTGATAAGAAATAAGAAAGGTAAGACACCATTTGTCCTCATTGCTGATTTTTCCGCAGTGTATTTTGGGAGCGTGTGGTGTTGTTTGGTACGTAACATACCTGACCTGTACATCAGTGGATTCAGCTCCACCTGTAGTTTATTTTGTGACTCACAGCAGTGAGAAAAAGAGTTGTTGACTTTTCCCTCTTGTGTTGTGAATGTGGGTTAGCTACAGTTTTAGTTTCTATAGTTTCTGAGGATTACAGAGGTCATTCATTACTTGCCCTCGCCGGTGGGTTTGGCGAGGTTGTAGAGGTTAACCTTTCGTGATTTGGTCTAACCATGGTTGGGGGACACAGGGGAGATGATCCGTCTTCTACTTGGTCGAAGGCAGCTTTTCCTCTGGGCTTAACTCCCGTAGACTTCATGCTTGTTAGTAGCAGTAATGGCATAGAAAGAACTGGAAGTTTGGCTGCTGAAGAGATTCGTCTCTGAAATATAGGCACTAAACTCACAACCTGCTCCTGGTTTTTAATACCAGAGGCATAAAGACTACTGATATATCTACTCAAGTAATAAGTAGCTCAATAAAATATTACTCAAAGTAAAAGTTACTAGTTACTCCACTTGTTAGTAATACATCTTGGTACGGTTCCCTTACATACAGTAAACATCTCATGTATAAACTTAAAAAGGAAGAAACACAATCTACACTCTTAAAAACTGAATTACTTTAAGTACAAGTAATATTACGCATAAAAGCAGCTCAATTAAGGTAAATACTTTAAATCTGTTACATAATGATTTCATCAATTTGACTGACATTTACAGTTACACACTTATTCCCACTTTTGGACAGTTTTGTACAAAACAATTGTATCTTTGGTCTAATATTTATTATTATCACCAAACTTGCTGCAGTTGATGTTTATACATTAGTTCAATTATTTCTGTTTTTATAGCCTTCCATAATAATGATAATTAGCTTTATATTTGATGTAAATCTCTAGGTTTTTCAGGTGGACCAAAGATTTCTGTATTCAAAACATGATTTATTGTCACTCAGTATCATATATTTTCAAAATGTCACATCATCTGTAACTACTAAGTAAATAAATAATAATAAAATAATCTAAATAAAAAAAGTCACCATGTAGGTCATGTAGAAGCTTAGAAACACTTTTATTTGTTATGGGCTGAGGATAGAAGAGGTTAATGTGCTTTCTGAAATAGTAATATTTCATTAAGATATGAAGTCTTTCCTGTCATGAAGGGCCGTGTCAGCTCATTCATTTCTGTCAATATCTGTTAGCATCCCCCGTCCCTGGGGGTTTGTAGGTTCTCATTGCTCCAACATCCACGATGAGCAACCCAGCAGTCAAAGTGATGACAGTCTGGCTTTGTGGATGAGGTGTGGACCACTCTGACTTTTACTCGCTGTCACTTCCTGTCACGCTTTCTGCTCTTAAATGTTCAAACACTTCTGATTGTCCTTGTGCGGTTACGGAATGCTTGGATGTGGGAACATGAAATGAAGCAGTGAATCCTGGATGGTGTGGGAACATCTGCGTCCCTGAAGCTAATTGGACCTGTCACCATGTGACACAGACCTGCTCGTGGGCTTAATGCAGTGCTTCTACATTATTTCCTGTCACAAAGAATGATTTGTCTATAAAATTGTTATAAGTACACCTCTGTATAACATGTATCCTTATTAACATTAAAGACAACAAAAAAGAAAGAAATATATAAAACTTACATCAAATAATAACTTTATTAACATTATTTTTTAGTCTTTAACAGAAAAGATTTAAAGTGTATCAATTTGCCTGGAATAGAAAAATAAAAAATAAAAAAAAAATCCATATATAACCTAAACATTTTCAGAATCTGAATCAGTTTAGTACAATTTAAAAACAATACAAGGAATTTATCTTGGTGGATAACACTATAATAATAATATAATTAATAATAATAATAATAAATGATGAATATATACACATATACAAGTGCTGCAGGTAATTTTGACTGACTTTAACCATTTGATTCTAAAAAATAAAATCAAATAAACTCAATAAATGTGAATAATGAATTCAAATTCATCAGCAACATTAACTAAAGAGCTCAATATATAAAACACTTTAACCTCCAAAACAAAAATGAATTAAACAATTTGTGCTGATCGACACAAAATTAGATCCTAAAACAACGAGATTGTCACATTAAAATGTACAGAAACAATAAATACAGTTTGTGTTAATAACAGTTGTTTCCTCCAGCATGACAGAGATCATGTTTAATGCTGCAGGCAGTATCAGCTCCTCTGCTATGGTGTGGGTTTATTAAACTGAGCATTCTGGTATGCTACCTTACATCATATGACGCTATCAGTGCTCACTGGTTCACTGAAGTAGCATTGACAAAGTGGGATGATTAGCAATATTCTCAGCCTCGGCCTCCCCCGTCAAGCGACGAGCTCGTTGCGGGCTTGATCACGGGCGATGCGCCATGGTCCGTGGGGCTGCTTGGGTACCGCCTCCGGCCAGGCTGCGACCCAGTTTGCTGTCCGTCGCTCGGAAACAAAACCCCACTCTGCGTCAGCAGGCATGGCGGTCTCACTTTGGCCGTCACCCTGTCCGACGCGCCCCCGAAATACAGAGCAGAGAGACGGGCTCAATGTCTCTGGAGCGCCTGTGTTACCCTTGTCTAGAGGGCAAAGAAAATATATATTAGATGACGTGGGCTGAACAGTTTGGGAACCTCTGCTCTATGGTCTCTAATAGAGCATGAGAGTGCCATTGCCCCCTACAGTAATGGATGTGCAACTACACTAGCACGTTCCCCAGGGTCACAGAGAAGCCGTCTGCAGTCTTACTCTAATCCTAACCCATATGCAATTATTTATATGGCACAATTTCTGTATTTTGATGTTGATTTCCTTCAACTGTATAAGAATCACACAGTACAATAGCATGCTGCGTTGAGCTGCAGACTGCAGTCAGAGGTACTTGGGGTCCCCCCCCCCTCCCCCTCCCCAGGGCATTGCACCACTATTTGAGAAGGGCTGGCTTACTGTCATCTTTTGTTCTCTACCTTTTACTCAGTTTAAGTTTACGAGGACTGTGATTTAATAACTTAGCGTTTCTGGAGGAATCACTAAAGGCAGATGAAACCCCTCTTTTTTAAGAGGTTTGGGATATTTCTCTTTTATGTTTGTTACTTTAAAGTTTAGCTTGAGCGCACACACGTAATGAAGCGTCTTTAAACCTTCCACCCTGTAGAGTTTCATCATCAGATCGAGTCTCACGCACATCGTTACAGAATTACAACTGTTGCTTTCTTTGGTTTTATTTAATGTTTGGCCTCGAGAACCCTTGCAAGCGTTGTTTGATAAATAGAGCGACGCACGCTGTGAACATAGACATAAATACCGCTGTGGTTTCTTACAAATTGCTCTTTTTATTTGTGGAATACAATAACCTGGCAGAGGTTGTATTTCTCACACCCATGCAAAACCACATGTAGCTGAAATGATGAGAGAAAGTGCACAAAGCCATACGTACCCATGGGAACGCCACGGTTTAAAGCTCAGGTCTGAGGTCGTTCTGTGTGTACTTACCTCCTGTGGATCTGTTTCTGACTCTGTGACTTCAGCACTTTAGTAGTAAAGAGCCAAGTCTGGATCAAGTACAAATATCAGACATGCCTTCAAGAAACGAAGAACATTTCTGAACAATTTCAGCCATTTTTTCTTATTTTACCTTTTTTTTCTGCAACTCCACCAAACTTTCCATATTTTAACTTATTTCAATCACTTTTTCTTGCTATATATTTGCAAATTTTATTGCTTTTTTGCTGCATTACTTCCATTTCTGTCACTTTTAAATTACATTTCAATACCTTTTCTGCACATTTTTTCCACTTTCCAGAGATGTTCAGCACCTTTCCACCACTTTTACACCTAATGTCACATATGTTGACCCATTATTGTCAATTTTAACCTCTTTTCACCAGATTTTCTGATTATTTTTTACCGATTTAACAACATTCATGGATTCTCATGCCCATTATTTGTTAGTTTAGAGTAATTGTTCCAATATTGACACTTTGAACCCTTTTCACCACTTTTTCTGTCTGTTTTTGGTCACTTTTAACCAATTTTATTTGTGATTAAATCAAGGATTTCCATCTTTAAGATGACTATAATAATAATAATAAACATTCCTGATAACAGTGGATATTATTCAGATGAATAAATAAATGTGGTTATCACAGATTCATAGAACAATAGACCATCATTTACTGACTTTATGGATGGACCCCAAAAATCTCTCCCCTTTATTCCCCCTTATAGATGGTCCTGTCTCCACATGACTGTTCTTCAATGTTCATGTCTGTGTTCAACCACCTTCAGCTACAGTGGGGGTCCCCGCTCTCTGGGACCTTTATTTTGAAGGTTGTGGTTTGAAAAGGTTGAGAACCGGTGGTTTGTGTGTGTGTGTGTGTGTGTGTGTGTGTGTGTGTGTGTGTGTGTGTGTGTGTGTGTGTGACTGGTGCGATGGAGGAGAGAGGAAGTAGAGAACCTGAACCATTATGACCAGCGTACATGGAAATAAACTAGGATTTGTTACTGTTATGTTTGTGAAGCTTTGTGTATCGCACTGGTGTGATCATAAATATGGATAAAGCAGTTGGAGATTGTGTTGGAGTAAACAGATTACTGTGTGCGTGTGTGTGTGTGTGTGTAACCCCCAATGTTCTCACATTGTGTTGAGTCTATAAAAACAAGCTTTTCCCTGTAACACACACACACACACACACACACACACACACACACACTGAGGCTTGATCTGTTTATGACAGACATTCGTTGCCCACAGCTGATTTCTCATCACTCTGTGGAAGTCAGACACACAAACACAGACGTAGACGTAGAACCGCTGACATGGAAGAGAACACTCATGGTTCCATGATGTGAGCGATACTGATCATGTGACACAGCACATCTTCCTCTAACAGTGACTGTAGCTGCAGGAGGAGGAGGATGATGATGAGGATGATGATGATGATGATGATGATGAAGCACCAGTAAAACTAAGATAGAGATACTTTAGCATGAAACACTACTCACTGTTCTACACTCACCACAGACCAGGGTTGGGGTTAATTATAATTGTGTAATTGATTATTAGTTACAAATATGACATAATTATAATTAAAAAATAATTTGCTGATGTAATCATAATTGAATTGTAATTAAGTAACATAATCAGACCTCTGCTGCTTTCTTGTGCGTGGCTTAGGGTGGCTAACTCATCTCCTCTCAGTTTTAAGTGGTTTAAATTGTTAAATGATCTGAACCATTAAAGGTGACTAATCTGGGACCACAGCAGGGTGAGCTCAGCACAAGTGAATTTAAGCCTCAGTTTATCTACTTTCAGATGTGCCAGGCTGACGTACCTGTGAGGTGCTTTATTGCCTGTTGACACTTTGACAGATGCTTTACATTCATGAAGTAAAAAGCACTCAGAGAGCGCAGACCTCCACCAAATGATTTATTAAATCACAGTGCACGATTTTATTGAAATAGTGCCACATGTATTGTTTTTAAGTTATGTCTTAAACACGTAAAGAGTACAGCACGAGTACGTCTGTACTGAGATTGTACCCTAACCCTAATCCAATAAACAAATAAAACTCACGTGTCTGTTCACTTTGAATTTTTTCACAAAAATGAATTTTGCGGTAGTTGCACATACGCCTGCATGTGCAAATATGCTCATAATTGATCTCAGTATGAGGTGAACTCAGTCTGTGACACCGGGCAGGACAAACACACAATGAACTTCCTTACCACTACTACATTACCCATAAGCCACCGCGCTTAAAGGAGCAGGCTCAGGCACAGCTCACATCCACACATATTGTTATTTCCATAAGTGGTATTTTCTCATTTTTGGTAAGAAATGAACATCACCATAATGTAATAACCTGTTCCTTGTCCAGTGACGTGCCGTGACCACTAGGGTTGGGTAGGCACGTTGCAAATCGAGACCACCATTGACAATTTCATATGTTTCTGCTGGCAAGTATTAATTCAATTCAAATCAATTTTATTTGTATAAAGCAATTTACAACAAAATCATCTCAATGCACTTATCAAAATATAAAATTCATAATAAGAAAGAAAAAACCCAACAAGATCCACATGAACAAGTATTTATCCATCTAACAAAATCAACATCATAAACACCATTAAAGAAACAAACAATTATTTAATATAGCCTCCATACTCTCCAACAACATATATCTCATGACAGGACAGCACATCTGTTGTTTGTGTTGGAAACACAGAAACAGAGAAAATGTCAACAACAACAACTCAGAACAGCCTCAGTGAGGATCATCCACAAAGTCAATCCTTCCTTTTGTTCCATTCACTGTAGAAAGTACCAACAATGTTCTGACTTTACCTTAGTGAAGCTCTGGTATCTCAGGTGTTGGTCTCCATCTTTTAAAAACTGTCGTTTTTCCTCAAAACAAAGTTTCTCTATCATCTCTAGCGCTGTCATCCTGACTGTAGTGTTATCCCGCCCACTAGCTAGAGAATGTAGCAACAGCGGTCACGTGGCATCTATTCACTAATGTACTGTGAACTTACGTGTAGCATTTAGCATAGCACGGTTACGTCCAAAGGCAGCTCTCTACGCTGCCTTTGGACGTAAATGGTTTTCATCTTGGGGACCTGACTGCGCATGTGCAAACACGTAAAACCACGTAATGAGAACAGAGGCAGAGGAGCAACTTGCCTTTGGGAGGGGGCGTGGCCTGTTCCATGAAATAGCGCTGTTTAGTAATTCGGGCTATGAAGCGCACAAAATGCTGACACTTTGAAACTTATAGGTACTGTAGACTATTGGAAATGGAAAAAAAAATCATTTATAATTATATTACAATTAAAACAAATAATCAAAATATCAATTCACCCTTGGGTAGGCACTGCCTACCTTGCCTACTCTGACTACACGTCACTGTCCTTGCCTTGTCCCTTTATCATCATTTCCTGAAAATTTCATCCAAATCCGTTCATAACTTTTCAAGTTATCTTGCGAACAGACAGACAGACAGACAGACAGACAGACAGACAGACAGACAGACAGACGCAGGGTGAGACACAAGTAAAATGACTCATCTAAATGTGTTAGGTGGTACTTCAGCTGACTCAGCATAATATGCACGGCGCATTGCCTGACGTTGTTTTCTCTTTGTACGATTGGTTTTCAACATGTAAACATCCACAGGTTTATTTAGAACAGGCAATATAGACCCAAACATGTTCTATTGTTTTAATATACCAGTTTCATAACTGTAGCGGTAGGACTGATGACATTAACAACAGTGATGATGTCACAATTTTACAGAAGTTCCACAGTGTGGACTGGAATTGGAATGGGATATACACTACCTGTCAGAAGTTTTAGAATTTTCCAGTTTTATTTATTTATTTATTTATTTATTTTGTTTAGCGCTTTTAGGTGACTTTGTTGTAATTTGCGTTATATATAGTTTAAATTAATTTATTGCAATTTAAGTAGTGCAAGTCCAATGAATAACTTGATATGGTACAAAGGTAAAAACTGAACAGCCAGAGGTTAAAAAATAAAAAGTGTGGTTTCCCAAAACTGAAAACTAATGTACATTTCAGAATGATACAGGGAACAGGAAGTGGGTTAACAATTTAAAGCAATGAAGGATGAATCAGCCTTTAAAGCTGGTGGTTCTTGCTTCCTTCCAACCACCTCTGTCTGCATAAAACCAGTGTTGGAACACACTGTGGTACCAGACCCTCATCAGCACCAGCTGAACAGTATTGTTCATGGATTCCAATATTTATTTTTACACTCAAATTGCTTATTTGTTCAATGTTTTCATTTCAGAGTGCAATGACACAAAAAATGGAAGAATTTTCAGTAATTTACAGCATTTGTACCATATTTTAACAGTTTTTCATTCTGTGACTAATTATTGATGCTAGTCACACATCGTAACTTCCAGATATTTGTTTCACTTCTTCTCCAACTTTTTGACCTGAGCTTTTCCAGCTCTAGTGTTAAAGGTTCATTATCTGAATCTGATTAAGATCAGCTTTATTGTGAAGGTTGGAAGTCATTTGGTCAAATATACAAAAAAAAAACAGGATTATGTTTTTATTTTAATTTTAATAAAACCAGAGTTATATGCAACATATGGAACAACTAAAAGATTATCATGAGACTTAAACTAAATCTAATCCTGAGCTGTTGGACGAGAAGAATCTGAGACAAAACATTGGGTTTTTCTTCCACGTCATGTGATTTGTTTGTTTGTTTGTTTGTTTGTTTGTTTGCTGCAGAAACAAAATGTCTTAAAAAAACACAAGCACAGCTGTGTGTGTGTGTGTGTGCGTGTGTGCGTGCACGTGTGTGCGCGTGTGCGTGCGTGTGCGTGCGTGATTTCTCTTAATGTATTAAAGTTCAAATGTAATTAATCACAATTACTGAGCCTTTAATAAATAAGCCTTATTAAACATGACCTTCCTCTTATGTTAGCTTTCTGTTAGCATCTCTAATGCTAACAGTTTGATCCACTAATAAATATTATCTATCATCTAATTAGTTTCTCATCTCTTGGTTACGTTGTTAGGCTTCTTAATCAATGACATTATTGGTATTGATATTTTTGTTGTGGGCGTCTGAGCCTTTTTTCTGTCAATACACCCTGAGAATTAGATTTTAACAAATACATTAGCCTTGCTTTGTTTTGATTCTATCAAATTAGATCCACTGATAATTAAAGTGTCATGTGCAAAACTTAACGTTCAGTGTTTTCTTTAAAACAGTGTGTGTGTGTGTGATTGTGTAGTAATGTGTGGTTGTGTAGTAGTGTGTGGTTGTGTAGTAGTGTGCGATTGTGTAGTAATGTGTGGTTGTGTGGTAGTGTGTGATTGTGTAGTAATGTGTGGTTGTGTAGTAGTGTGTGATTGTGTAGTAATGTGTGGTTGTGTAGTAGTGTGTGATTGTGTAGTAATGTGTGGTTGTGTGGTAGTGTGTGATTGTGTAGTAATGTGTGGTTGTGTAGTAGTGTGTGGTTGTGTAGTAGTGTGCGATTGTGTAGTAATGTGTGGTTGTGTGGTAGTGTGTGATTGTGTAGTAATGTGTGGTTGTGTAGTAGTGTGTGATTGTGCAGTAATGTGTGGTTGTGTGGTAGTGTGTGATTGTGTAGTAATGTGTGGTTGTGTAGTAGTGTGTGGTTGTGTAGTAGTGTGCGATTGTGTAGTAATGTGTGGTTGTGTAGTAGTGTGTGATTGTGTAGTAATGTGTGGTTGTGTGGTAGTGTGTGATTGTGTAGTAATGTGTGGTTGTGTGGTAGTGTGTGATTGTGTAGTAATGTGTGGTTGTGTAGTAGTGTGTGATTGTGTAGTAATGTGTGGTTGTGTGGTAGTGTGTGATTGTGTAGTAATGTGTGGTTGTGTAGTAATGTGTGGTTGTGTGGTAGTGTGTGATTGTGTAGTAATGTGTGGTAGTGTGTGATTGTGTAGTAATGTGTGGTTGTGTAGTAGTGTGTGATTGTGTAGTAATGTGTGGTTGTGTGGTAGTGTGTGATTGTGTAGTAATTTGTGGTTGTGTAGTAGTGTGTGATTGTGTAGTAATGTGTGGTTGTGCAGTAATGTGTGATTGTGTAGTAATGTGTGGTTGTGTAGTAGTGTGTGATTGTGCAGTAATGTGTGGTTGTGTAGTAGTGTGTGGTTGTGTAGTAGTGTGTGGTTGTGTAGTAATGTGTGATTGTGTAGTAGTGTGTGGTTGTGTAGTAATGTGTGGTTACTAGCTTGTTTTCTTGTGCTTGAAGCTGTTTCAGAGTTTGGTCAGATGTTGAGGGGCACACAGTGACCCCACTAACCCTGTAGAGCTGATGTTCTCCCTTTAGACCTCAGAAGTGAACAGGGAACCCCAAAGGTTATTAGGGTGACCTACAAACACTGGGCGTGCACGTGGTGTGTGTATCATCTGACATGATTATCACCTAAATAAACGCCTCGTTCATTGGACACATTCTTCTCTTACAATTAGGAAAAGCTGAACCTGATAAATTGGTTTAAATAAAATGTTACATAAATACATGAGTGGAAAGAAAAAATCTACTTTAATGAAATGTTACTTAAAGTAAAAGTAAAGTTACTGCTGTAAAAAGTAAAAAGTAGCTCACTCAATGTACTCTTTATTTTGGGGGGGGTGGGGGGGTGGCATCTCTCCCATGTAATAAAAAAGTACAAAAACCTGTATAAAGATCAAACTAGGTTATTTTTCATTATTATTATTATCATTAATATTAATAAAGAACACTGTTTTAAAATAACGTGCATGAGAACCAGACATTGTTGTGGCTAACCTGGATCAATAAAATAAAATAAATGTCAACTCAATGACGTGTTTGTGTCAATACATCCAATAAAACACCTCTGGAATAAGGAAATACGTACAATATGTTATATAAAGTCTATAAAACATTGTAGGTGGAACATCAGAACTTTGTATGCACTATGCATTTAAAACAAACTGCCTAATGAACACAATACATTGATTATTGTGCGTAAACATCAAAGAAAACATAAAAAAATGAAATTAGTGCAGACATTTACATGTAACAGAAACATTCTTCAGGGGCCTCGATTATAAACGCTGTGTACAATAATAAAAAAAAAAAACGCCACTTATAAGCAACGTTTGGGACTCATTCAAAAATGTTTTAAAAATCCTGGTGACATAATGTGCACACCTCCACCCAACAGGAGAAGATGGAATTAATGACGGCTCTATGAAATTGATACATCTGTGTGAAGTAATCAAACATTTCACAACACATATCGTATATGAAGGATATATTTGCTAAAAACAAAGGAGGAAAAAATTATACTGACGCCCCAGAATGACGTGTGCACGCCTACAAATACAGTTTTATATTAATAATAATAATAATAATAATAATAATAATAATTGTAACAAAATTACATGGATTATTTTGACTGCTTCTTCTTTTTAATTATTTGTCATATAAAGATGTATGAGAACAACATTAATGTCACCCAATTTCCTCTCAGGGATCAATGATTTACTGAATCTGATCAGGTTTATTGATTAAGTTTTGATCAACTTAGTTTAAATTAATCTAATTTAAATGATCTTATCTTCTGTAGCTCTGATGAGATGTTCTAATGTAACATTCTAATAACGTTGCTCCAACGGACTTTTATTTTGTAAACCAGAAGTTCCAACTGAAACGGTTGTACTTGAGGTAGCTAGCTGACTGTGAATGTGTAGCTACGAGGTACGAACAAAAGGCTGGAATAAAAAGAACTGAAGGACAACATGTACTGAGTTATTCTTAGTTAACCAGACATAACAGATCAAACACTGAGCAGGTGAAGATGATTAAAGCTGATCACGTTCTCACAGAGCATCGCTGTGCTACACGGAAATAGGGCGGAGCTTCACAGGCACAGCAAAGTTAAACAGGCACTGTAGGCTCTGTATTTAGGAGTCACTAATGATTTGTGTTGTTTTAGATGTTTGTGGTGGTTTACGATTTTAAGAGTTTAAAGCAGCCATTACAGGAGGGGGGGGAGGTGGGGGGGAGGGGGGTACATCTAATGAACGTACCCGGAAACATTTACCCATAAAAAAACGTTCCTTGCCCCACAGTGACGGCATTTCATGCTGATTATGTCCAGTTCCGCGTTTAACAGCTTATTTTTTTGTGTATTTTGTTGTTTCTACGTTCTTTTTTATTATTCACTATACTGCATTTTTCTTATTTTGCGAGTTTTTGTTGTCATTTTGTGACTTGCTGGTAAAATTTAGTGGGATTATCATTTTTAATTAGGAATAAACATAAAACCCTGTGTTTTTATTGCTTTAAATTATTAATTTTCCCCTCTCTCTCTGTCTCTGTCTCTCTCTCTCTCTCTCTCTCTCTCTCTCTCTCTGTCTCTCTCTCTCTCTCTCTCTCTCTCTCTCTCTCTCTCTGTCTCTCTCTCTCTCTCCTTGGCATAAACATATTTACTTGTGTATGTAAAAAAAAAAAACAATCCTTCAACAGAAAATAAATGTAACTTTTTATAACACTTTCACACTACATTTAGAAAGTTGTTCTTTTTTTGAAACAACAAGATAAGAATCTGAAAACAGTCATTTTGTGATAAAACCCCAGATTGTGGAACTTTGCCGCCCTTTAAAATTTACCTGAGGAAAAAGGTAGATAAGTATGAGAGGAAAGCGTTCTAAGTCAATCTGTTCCTCCACGGACCGACTTCAAAGAGTTGCAGCTAATCCTCTCAGGCTCGTTATTAATCTGGTTAATAATCCGTTTATCTGCTTCACGCTGTGCTGTTTGTTAGCTTTATGGAATTTCAGTGAAAGTATGCCCCACCCCCCTGTACTCTGAAAATGATGACACACCTTTTTAGGGATTACTTTAATCTCCCATTTAGACTCGTACATGTCCGTCATTTTGCATTTTTTGAAGTAATGTTTGTGTATTTCTGTTTTTTTTGCATGTTTTTTCGTACCGTGGGTTTGCTGTCTTTTTTTAAAAAAATATTTTTCTTGTCTTTTGGTTTACTTTTGTTGTCATTTTCTCTAATCTTGGATATTTTTTTGAGTAATTTTGCTGTTTTGTTGATTTTTGTAGTATTTTTCTCTTGTCTTTTACTGAATTTTCCGGCCATGTTGTAATTATTTGTGGGTTTTTTAATGTATTCTTGCTCTTATTTTGTGTATTTTTCTGTCATTTTGTGCATTTTGGGCCACATAACATTAGACCAAGGGCCGAATGTGGCCCCTAGGCTGCCAGTTGCGTATGCCTGGTTTAAAGGTTCCGAGCCTTGCTCAAGGGCCAACAGTGGTAGTGAATGGATGGGGCGGATGCTATAAAAATGCTCCATGTACAGAAAGGTTTAAAAAAAAAACACTAACGAGACAGAAAAAAAAAAAAATATATATATATATATGTATAATGTTCTTCTTAATTTCTCTACTGTCGTCGATAGAGGGAGGTTTAATAAAGACGGTCTGTGGTTTTCAAGGTCCTTGAGTGATTTTTGAAGAAGTTTTGCTGATAGAAATATTGAATAAACTTCCCCAAAAGCATTTATCCCTGAAATATCTGTGGTGCTCTGATCATCACGGCTTGTTAAACATTGACATGAACTTATTGATTTTATTGTTGAGTTTCCTTTGGGTGTTGCACTTTGTAGACGCTCCCTGCCCACTCATTGACATCAGTGTAAGTTTGTAGCTCAGTAGACAGAGTCTAATGAAGCAAACTGCTCTGTAGTGAGTTCTGTTACACCTTTTGATCATCACGTACCAAAGAGAGGAAATGGAATCTGTGAACATCAGCTGAGATGAAACCACCTGCAGGGTTGTAATAGTTAGTTTTAGGTCAGATTTCATTTGGACTTTGTATTTTATTAATTCAGTTAGTTTTTATGAGGTTTTTTTTTTTTTTTTTTTAATATCTGTAGTTATTAGCTCATAGCCATTAGCCCGTAGTTATTAGAACGTAGCTATTAGCCTGTAGTTATTAGCTCATAGCCATTAGCCTGTAATTATTAGCCCATAGTTATTAGCTCATAGCTGTTAGCCCATAGCCATTACCCATAGTCATTAGCTCATAGCCATAGCCATAGCCCATAGTTATTAGCTTGTAGCTTGTAGCTTGTAGCTGTTAGCCTGTAGTTATTAACCCATAGTTATTAGCTTGTAGCCATTAGCCTGTAGTTATTAGCCCATAGTTATTAGCTTGTAGCCGTTAGCCCATAGCCATTACCACATAGCTATTAGCCCATAGCCATACACCCATTGTCATAAGTCCGTAGCCATTGGCTCGTAGTTATTAGCTTATGATCATTAGCCCTTAGGAATAACCCCATTGTTATTAGCCCGTTGCTGTTATTCTGTAGTCATTAGCTTGTAGTTATTAGCCCGTTCCCATTATTCTGTAGCCATTAGCTTGTAGTTATTAGCCCGTAGCCATTAGCCCGTAGTTATTGGCCGTAAACCAGCAGAGTCAATAAAAATAGATCAACTTAACATAACTTAACGGTAGGTTTTGAATAAATAAATTTTCAAGATGAAAATGAATGACGTTATGCTGTAATGTAAGTTTGTTCCATTTAGTTTTGTAAACACACAATACAGTGTCAGTTATATATATTTTTATGTTCAATAATTATTTATTTAAAAAAAATAGAGAAAATAAAGTTTTTTTTGTCTTTTTGTTTAAACGTTTAAAATATTTTTTTCCCCTAGTTTTTTTGTTTTTTTTCCCCATTGATTTTATTAAACTAACCCTGATGTTGAGCCATGGATGGAATCACTGTCATCATCTGTGTGTGCGGTAAAAACACAGATATTTAAAGAACCTGTTTATGAGGTGAAAAGTAGCGTTGTATCTGCGATCTGCACTGGACGTAAAACACTTTCCTCCATGCAGCAAAGTATGTTTTCTAATCCCTTTGTGTAGCGTACGGTGCTGCAACAACCCTGGGAATAAAACAGGGGCCATGGTTTACATTTGGTTTACACAGCACAACATAATCTTGTGAACTCTCTGCCTACTTCTGTTTTCTTTTGTATGTGTGTTTTCATTTGTTCTCTGGCTGCATTTATTTATTCTCACTGATGGATCTAAGCCATGGTCTCTCAACCTCAGGGTTTTGGACTGTGGTCCATGTTTCCTTAGAGCAGTGTTTCTCATCCTTTTCATCATGTGACCCCCAAAATAACGGTTAAATGGTGGAAAAGGTGGTGAAATGGGATTTTAAAAACCACAGAAATTGCTTCAAAGTTGCAAATTGGAGTGGGCAAAACCAGACAAAGTGGTAAAAAGGATTCAAAGTGTAAATATTGGATCAATTAGGTTAAATAATGAGCATGACAAATAGTGAATGTGGTGAAAAGAGGTTAAAAGTGACAATAACGTGTCAACATATGTGATAAGTGGTGGAAAGGGTTTATAAGTGATTGAAATATAATGCAGAAGTGTCAGAAATTTAAATAATGTAGCAAAAATACAATAAAAAGAGCAAAAATATGGCAAGAAAAATTAATGAAAATACGTTAAAACATAGTGAGTTTGGTTTAGTTGCAGAAAATTGTAAAAATAAGCAAAAAATTGGTTCAAATTGTTCAGAAAATATACATTTCTTGAAGGCATCTGGCGACATGCTCCCAGTGTCTCATGATCCAAGGTTGAGAACCCCTGATTTAGAACGGTCCTTCAACGAGCCCAAACCAGTAGGTTATCAGATCTTTCATGGTTTTTATCTTTCGTTATCGTCTTTCTGCATCTGCTGAAACGTTTGAAATAAAAACAAAACCATTAGCTCTAATTTTCTATAATCATAGAACTTGACAGTGTGACGAAGAGAAAATAGAGATAATTTAAATGTTGTGTTTTTGCTAAAATGTGGACAACTATTTTCATGTCCAGAGTTTGAGTTCCTGTAGTTTATTTATCTGAGTAGAGTTTTTTTCCTCTTCACATTCTTCAGTTTTAACACTTTTCTGCTGATGTTCCTACGGCATTGTCTTTCATAATGAAGTAAAACTTTCTCAGTAGTTAGTTGTTATGACAGTATATAGACTTTTATTGTGAAAATCCCACTTCTCCTTTTACTATAATTTGACTAGTTTTTCATTTAATCATTACATACAGAAAGTATTTCTTATGGATTGAAAATAATTTTTGGAGATACTCATCATATTTAATGTCTTAAACATTAAACAGTTAATTACTTCAGCTTGTTTATATTTTTAATTTATTGTATAAATTAACAGACGAACGCAAATGCTACATTTTACTTTGTATTTTTTTAAATTAAGATTAGGTGTAGCAAAAATATCTATAGTGATATGAAAACACAAAATGCTTGTTTTTGTATAATTATTATTATTCAAAATATACATTTGTTTTTATTTTTAGTTGTTTTCTGTGAATAATTGCCTTTAAAATAATTAATAAAAAGTTATCATATATATATATATATATATATATATATATATATATATATATATATATATATATATACACGCAGACACACATACAAACATTATATCAGGGATGTCTAGAAGCATAGGTGGCGGGCGGGTGGAATCTCCTACTACTCTCTTCCTGGCTGCCTTCTACTTTTAAACATGTTCATAAATGATTCCTTACCCCTTTAGCACCAAAATAATATCCGTAATATTATGTGAATATCTGTAAAAGTCATGTTTTTCAATTAGCTCTCTCTGCTAGCACGTAGCATCTCTTCTTCACTGCTAGAATAGCTGCATCCCAAACAAACACTGGGTTATTAGCGCCTGGAAAGAAATAAACTGATAATGATGCTCAATTATTTGTCATCGTTACCATGGATACCAGACTTCAACTTGTAAATGCATCATGCAAACAAAAACTAGCTGAGAAAATACATCATGCTAAGAAAAGTGCTACAAAATTGACAGAAGAAATAATAATTTCATTAATATAATGCACCAAAAGCCACTATGTAGCATCATTTTTGCAAAATTTTCCATGGGGGGGGGCATGCCCCCCGACCACCCTTGATGTTTCACATCATTGGCGTGCAGCTGCGGCAACTTGTCACAAGTTTTAACATCTACTTTTTTATTAAGCCGACTACTTTTTTCTTTTTTTTCTGGACATCGCTGCTATATATATATATACAGTATATACTGTATGGTGCTATACTAACGAAGCAGGAAAAAAGATGGTTTCAAAGGTCAGATTTAAGCTTGTTTTTTATTCCACTGCTATTATCAGAACAGCTGCTGTTTAAAGCACTAAACTTTAACATAAACCTGTCTTTAGTTTCTAATGAAAGGAACAATAAGGTGACAGTAGAATCAGAGAGATTACCTCAGTTGAAGACAGACACACACACACACACCTATGCTTTTCTGTGCTGATTCCTCTGAGTTAATTAAAGGATTCATTTATTTAAATTAGAGATAGAGGTGACAGGGTTACCCCAGGCTTCCACAATAATTGTCTCAAACTAAACCAATAGATTGTAGCACGAGAACATTTGGTCAAATCACATGAGGTGGATAAACATTTACCTTCTTGTTAATCTAGGATTCTAGAACACTTTTTTTTCTGAAAGAAAATGGTTTGTAAGTTTTGTATTCCTAGAATATTATTATATAATTATATCATCACAGCTAGGACACAGAACCCATCTCCTTCCTGAGGAATATGAAGGCTTGACATTCTCATGGTGTTTATACTTGCCTACAGGGATGCAAACAAAATAAAAATTCTTGGCTGAAATCAAAAACGAGAAAACCAAGTCTGAAACGCTGAAAAAAATATTATGCAAATTATTTGCATTTGTGGCTCTGGATGTGTACTAACCACTAAAACTAAAACATTACAATTGTATAAATGCATATGAAATAAAATGTTTAACGTGTCCCACACATGCATTAAATAATATTGTACAGGCCAATAACTGACTGAGCTGCAAGAATCATATTAAATCTGTTCTTTAGAAACAAAGTGCATTGAAGTTCTTGATTCAGATTCAGAATAATTTATTCATCCCTGAGGGGAAATTAAGTTTCAATTACATTCCGTCTATGAAAACATGAAAAGACAATCACATGGAAGTACAGGAGCGGGAGTACTGTGGGTCACAAGCCACAAGGCAGCGCCTCGTATGTCTCAGAAGAGAAGTGGAGAACCGGAGGTAAGAAGAGGGGCAAAAGGCAGGTCCCAAACTCTGCTCCTGTAGTGAGGGGGCACAGTGTGGGATTAGGAAAACAACTCAATTACAATGAAATTGCTGTGTGCTTTGATTGCAGCGTGTATCATTTCCTGTGCAAACTGTTTTAATTTGAATTCCATTCAAGTAAAGATTTTTATAACATAGAACAAGTCAGTAATAAAGTCCAGATGTGCGCTGGTGGACTCTGAAACCAGATGCTATCAAAGTGCAGCCGTTTAGGGGTCGTGTTAACGGAGGGCTACAACATCCTGTTTCGGGAAGAAAAGTGTTTCGCCCAAAAATCGAAAATGCATTTTTGGCCGAATATTTTTGGTGACTGGAACTTCGGTACATCACTCCTTGTGTATTATTGTTTGAACAGATGAACGTGGCACCTTCAGACATTTAGAACTTTCACCCAAGAATGAATCAGACTGGTACAAGTCCACAATGTTCTCCCTGATCATATCCGTCCATCGGATTTTACCCCTTGTTCCGGCCATCTTTCCGTATTAATATTCTCCCATAATATCCTGTATTATAATGTAATAATAATTAAAAGATAAATAAAACATTTCTTCCTCTACAAACTGAACGCTGTCACTAGACTCGATTAGTGCCGACATTGTGAACAAACCCAAAAATAACTAAGAACAGCGATGGATGTATGAAGACGTTCTGGTGTAAATATGTTGTAAAAAATATACACTGCTTCATAAAATGTTAAAGGATGTAAAGTCTGTAATAAATGTGTCTAATAAGTCATTAGTGAATACCAGAGAACCACATGAGTGAGTATGAGAAATTAAAGGAAAATATGTAATAACATAAAATGTAAATTTCTAACTTAAAGACAAGCAACGTGAAATTAACAGTAAATATGCAACGTGTTGACTTGTATATGAACTGTAAGTATATTAAATAAACGTGCTTCATATACACATTTATTATTATTTTTTTTTAATGTAGGCTGTTTTGTATAATGTACGAATGTTTACAGCATTTTAATGTCAACAAAGGTCGGCCTACCAGATTATAATCACACAATTGTATTTAGTAGGTGGTTATTTTAGATTTCATGTACACTTGTCTTAAAATATAAGGGATAGTCGAGCTTGGTTGAGGTGGTGGAACGTCTGGGAAACAGAAAAGTTATATATTTTAAAATCTAAAACTTGACAGGTATGATCCTTTTGTCTTGGTTGATTTCTTTTAACTTTCCCATGATGTTTACACACAGAAGCAGTGTGTTTCAGGTGTGTATCTAATTAACTCTTCATCTCGCTATAAAAGCAACTGTGTTTGTCTGCGTGTGTGTTCTTCAAATATCTCTGCGAATCAGGCTCAGATTGAGCTGAGACTTTCAACATGGCTGCTGCTTGGTTCAAAGGTGTGCAACGTCACATTTGTTTGGACTGCAATGATGCCGTTAATTAGTTCATAAAATTGTCCACCGGGAGCGGTAAAACTAATGACGTCACTGTGGATTGAGCCTATGCTGGCTTTGATCACACGGCACAGTTGGGTGGGTTAGAGGCAGCCTGTGGGCGCACCAGAGCCAATCACTCTGTGGGCAGAGGGTGGACGGTGTCCGCCTGTCCCAGGCGAAGGCGCCGCCTGGGGTTGGAGCGCCGTCGTGTGTGTGTGTCTAGTGAGCGAGTGCAGGTGGGAAGAGGCTCTGTGTCGGGGTAGCAGGGCTGAGACCGGGGGGCTCGAGGAACGGTGCTTCACAGCCGCCCTGTGGAGTCCTGCCCGGCAGAGCGCCAACACTCCGCTGGAGTGGCTTTACTTTTTGCCCACTTTGGGTGAACCGTGCGTGCGTGTGTGTGCGCGTGTGTGCGCATGTGTGCGCGTGTGTGTGTGTGTGTGTGTGTGTGTAATTCAGAATTAAATTTGTATTTGGAATTAAGTGTTTACTAGGTCAGTTGAAAGAGGATTTAACTTTTATTCTGAATTAAAGAGGAATTAAAGCTCCCATGTAAACCATTCATGAAAAAGCTACTTAACCTTCCACGTTTCTATAGCAACGTATACTTCCTACAAACACTGGACTAGTGTCAATAATCAGAAGCTTCCAAAGACATGACAGGTTCATCTGGGCTTTCCCAAAAGTTTAAACTCATAGTAATCTTAGTGTTTTTAAACTTCTGACTTTTCAATAGGTCATTAATATATATACAGTATATTCTGATATTTAGCTAATAGAAATAATTTTTAAAATCCTCCTTGATGTAAAATAGGAAAAGTTTTCTGTCACACAGTGAGAGAAAAAAAAAAAATCCTTTTTTTTACATAATGTATTTAAATATCTGGTTTTCACTGTATCGCCACCTCAACGTTCTTTGTGTAAACCTTGAATCTGATGTTAAACACTGTTTCTTTGTGTGATTTAAGACATGGATTAAAAGTTTTCCTTTTTCCTTGTTTCATGAAATTATTCAGTTATGCAGAACTTTTCCTGATGATTGAAGTCAATCTTTTTGAAGTGTTTTCATCACAAAACTCCAATAAATCTGATTTCTGAGCTGCTAATTATTCATGTCATTCATTTCCCGGTGCATTAGTGCAGCCACGCATTGATTTCTGATACATTTTCCACTGGTGATACACAAACTAACTGCAGCTGTAATTTGATTTGACACCATCCAGTCTCAGCCAATAGGAGCAGCTTTTAAATGAGCTGTGATTCTTTGATAATTGTGTAATCTCTGTTATCAACCATGCAAAGGAGCTCCCAGTGTTTGTGTAACACAATTACAGTATGGAGACGACTTTAGTGGAGCGATAACAGGCTGTAAAAGTGTTAGCTAACCGTTAGCATTGTGAACAGGAGGAGTAGGTGTGAGTGAGATGTAACACACACACACACACACACACACACGCACACACACACACACACACACACACACACACACACACACACACACACACACACACACACACACACACACACACACACACACACACACACAGACTGTGAGAGAATGTGCTTTGGATTAGGGTCACAGAATGAACAAAGGTCTGTGGGTTCTTCAACCTTAACGTAATTGCTTTAGCAGCACCAACGTGTGGCGTGTCAAACGACCACATGCACCACATCACAGGGATGGAATAGCTAACCACTGGAGAAAATCTAGCCACCATTAGACTTCAAAACTTTTCTTTTTTATTCTCTTTCAGCTCAACCTGATTCACACACACTTTAATCAATTCATGGTTAAACACACCTAATGCTGGCAGCTTTCACCTGCTTCTTAACCCTTTGACCCTACGCTCTTCTAGAAGTGGGTCAAATATCACACGTATTACAATCGATGCGTTTTTGTGCCATTTTTGTTAAGACTTATCATCTGTGTTATGTTTTGTATTGTACACACAATATTTATTTCATGTTTGAGTTATTTTTATTGTTTACTTTTTAACATTTGGAACATGTTCAATCATATTGAATAATAATAATTGAAAACCAGGAAATTATTGATTGCACAGAATATAGCAATAGAAGTGTGTGTGTGTGTGTGTGTGTGTGTGTGTGTGTGTGTGTGTGTGTGTGTGTGTGTGTGTGTGTGTGTGTGTGTGTGTGTGTGTGTGTGTGTGTGTGTGTGTGTGTGTGTGTGTGTGTGTGTGTGTGTGTGTTCCTCACTGTATACAGTTGTCACAAACTATCTGTGATCATTGCACACACACTGCATTTGCCATAATTGTTGTTTACATTGTGATCTTTGTGACGTGGGCAGATCTGACACCTCTTTCTCTTTTGTTGGCCTTGTCGGCCTCTTTCTTGTGGCTGGGTTGTGGCTTTTGTTACCCCACACCTTCCCATTGCGTCAATGATTGGGATTTGCAGTCGCCTTCCAGACGACTCCTCATGTGTGGTGTCACCAGCTCCTTTGAGAGCTCATTGAGGAAGAGCCGTCGTGCGTTGGTGAATCCACTCTTGAAATCAGGATGCTAAGTGGTGTTAGCATTCAGTGTGGCAATGTCATCATGTTGTACCACAGCGCCATGGGCCACCTCTGTGTTTGGTGTTTGCAAGTGTAGGTGCCAACCATTTGGTCCATGGTGTCTACACCTCCTTTGGACTTGTTGTAGAATGTGATCACCTGTGATCATAGCTGACCATGGTAACGTGGCCATTAAATCCACATATGCACACACATGAATGAGCAAGTATGTTGTTGAAAGTGAAAATCATTGTTTTAAGATGATAGTACTTATATGTGACGTGTGTGTGGTGCTAAATAAATAGATTCCTCTCAGCCACAGAATCAAAGAATCTCATGAGATTCAATAGGAAATGAATGCGGGTCATTTCACTTATGGAAGCTTGGGGTAGTAATACAAAAACATTTTTTTTTTTTTTTTTTTAATTTATAAAAGGTAAATAAAAATGTTTTTCATATTAAAAACATGTTTTTTGAGGAACACCTGGAATATGAAATTATAACAAATTTTCATTATGAAGATATTGTAAGAAAACACTGTCACTGGGTCATTTTTGACCCACTTATGCATCTTAGGGTTAAATCCTTGTTGTACACTACAGTACAGTAGTGTTTGTTGTACTACATTTGTACATTTGTTGTAAACTATTAGCCAAAACAAAAAACAAGTGATATAGACTGTTTTCATTTCACACAGAACCTGAGGCTGTGCAATTAATAAAAATTTGATTATGATTTTTATTATTACATTCAACAATTACAAAAGTAACATAACTGAGAAAAAACTACAAGGTTTAATTTATTTTTATTTATTTTACATGTTTTATTTGCTAAATAAAACAAACTTTCATGATTTTGGACATCTACAAAAAGCTTGCCACACATCGATTATTAATACTAACTTTGAGTCGTTTAATCCATGTGCATGCTAGCTCCTCCCCTCCTCCCCGCACCTCTCAAAGCTTTTACATGATGTTATTGACATATTTAATGGCCCCCCACTGTGATTCATTTTTAACCCTTCAATGAAAATAAATTGGGCACCCCTGTTCTCGACTAAGGCCGGGCGGTATTATACCGTCCACGGTGATACCAGTGTAATTTTGGGGGACGGTATGAAATTGAAATATCACAATAACGTCTTGGTGAAATGCGCAGTGGTGCCATTGTTTTAAGGAGAGTAGAAGCATGGCGGTGGCTTCTTTGTTTACTGAGGAGGAGGGGGAAAGCAGCGCATTGACTGCAACTGACCAACCACAATTAGTTCCCAAAAAGGGCTCAACTGCAGTGGTTTGGACCTGGTTTGGGTTTCGCCCATCTGACATACTGTACATCAGACCACTGTTTTTTGTAAAACATGCCAGTGCAGCGTTGTAGCGATGAGAGGAAACACCACCAACTTATTCCACCATTTAAAGCAGAAGCACTAGTCAGAGCACAGCAAAGCTGTAAAAACATGTGAGGTGGCATCTGCTTTAACTGGAGTCGAGGTGAAGCTAAAAAAAAAACAATCGGTGCAGCGTTAATTAGTGGGACACCTTAAAAAAAGGTAGCAAGCGCTGGGCAGACCTGACTAATGCAGTGAGACGATGTTTGGCTCAGGATATGATGCTCGTTCAGACTGTTGAACAAAAGGGATTTAAACAGATGCTAAACGCGTTTGATCCTCGCTGCCACGCAAAAACTACTTTTCTAATGTCACCTTGCCACGTTTAGAGGAAGAAGTCTGCACTTAAGTTTCAAACACGCTGTCGTTGGTGGAGTTTTTAGCATCTAATAATAATAATAATGCATCAATTTTATGGAGCGCTTTATCATAGACACTCAGTCACTTTACAGAATTAAGACATTGTTCTTTCACTCCACACTAAGTGGTGGTAAGCTACTATTGTAGCCACAGCTGCCCTAGGGCAGACTGACTGAAAGCAAGGCTACCAAGGTGCGCCATCGGCCCCTCCCACCACCACCAACATTCACTCACACACTACATTCATACTAGGCAATGTGGGTGAAGTGCCTTGCCCAAGGACATAATGACAGATACCACGGGGGGGACTGTCACCCCACTGTGGCACCTGGAATTCTCAGTGGTCTCCCATCATCTATTAACCATGGACATGTGGTCCAGCCACACAACGGACGCGCACATGAGCCTCACAATACATCACATTCACAATGACTGGAAACTGCAGAACACCTGCCTGGAAACAAGTTCTTTGTCCGACAACCATACCGGACAAAATATAGCCAAGGGTTATCTTCAAGACGGCAAACAAGTGTGTGTGACGACAGACAGCGCGGCAAAGCCATTGCACTAAACAACTGGACCATGTTGTCCTGCTTCAGACATCGCCTGCACATTGCAATAGGTAAGATCATTATAACGTCATAAGTAACTTGTCTCTCATTATTAAAAATGTAGCATTAGCCACAAGTGTTTTGCATTATAAATGTATAGATTTACCAGATTTGTTTTTATCCTTTTAGTCTCTGCTTATTTTCACCTAATTATCATATTTTAATCAAACTGAATTAATGTTAAAGTTTGACTCGATACATTGAGATTCTACTTTGTATGAATAAGCAACCACTATAGTAAAATGCAAATGTAGTGTAAAAAAAAAACCAGGCGTGCAGACAATTAAATAATATTGTGCTCTATTCTATAATGTAGAAAAAGAAGTAATGATAATATAAATTAAACACTCTCTAAACTGTATTAATACTATAAATAATAAACTAAGTGCTGCTGTTTTCTGTGTCTTACAGAAAGAAGCGTGAAGGACCCCAGGGTAGACCGAACAGTTGGAGTGGGCAAGAAGATAGTTGTTGCTTTTAGCCACAGCTGGAAGTGCCAGCGAGCCCTCCAGGCTGCCCATAAAGAACTGATCCTACCGCTACACAAACTGATAACTGAATGCTGCACTCGTTGGGGTTCAAGACAGAGAACCATTCAGTGGCTCGTTGAGCAAGAAAAAGCTATAGCACAGGTTTTATCTGCTGATAAAACCACCTTATGTTGACATAGAAGTGCTTGACTGTAGTGTGAACACAGCATACACACACACACATATACAGTATATATATATATGTGTGTATATGACCACTTCATGTGTTCTCTCGATGTTTAACAATGACCTGTTAAAAGTAAAAGGTAATGACAGTCAACTTCACTACAGACATCAGAACATGACTCCATGACACTCCTTGATCCACGCTTTCACACAGAACATCTCAGTGAGAGTGAAGCTATCAGCTATTGGTGAACGGAGCATCTTGTGTCAGAGCAGGACAGCACCCCCTACCCCCACCCCCCCATCCTGAGTCAGAGCTGAAAGGCTGTTCAGCACAATGTCCACATGTCAAAGGTCATCCCTGAAGCCCACGACTGCAAACATGTTGGTCTTAGGACTTGAACAAATGATTGTATAACTTTTCTGCCCATTCGCATTATTTACTCTTTATTTTTATGTTTACTTAAGGATTTGTTCAATTCTATTATTTAAATAATTGTTTTAGCACATTACAGTTTTATGTTGCAAAGCAAAAAACTTTACCTTTGTGGACATTATATGTTTATGTATTAGAATTGGGGCCAGTTGCTTGTATGCATTATTGATTTTGGTACAAATGTACATGTAATATAAACATGTTTGATTTGAAAATAAACTGTTCCTTTCTTAAATGTGCAGTTGTGCAGTTTGCATGTATTTTGTCCAGCTTCAATTATATTGTTATCGCAAATTTCCAAATTTATACCGTGATAAAAAATGTTTGGCCATATCACCCTGCTCTATTTTAGACAATAACATGGGTTGATGATTTATTTATTTTTATTTAAAATCTAATAAATCAAACTGTCAGCAGTGATTGCAGGTTCTCTTTGTTTGTGGTATTGTAGCGTATCATTATAACCTGTGTGTGTGTGTGTGTGTGTGTGAGTGTGTGTGTGTGTGTGCGTGTGTGCGTGTGTGTGTGTGTGTGTGTGTGTGTGTGTGTGTGTGTGTGCGCGCGTGTGTGTGCGTGTGTGTCGGCCTGGTGATTTATTATCTGTGTAAGGCTGTTCCTTTTTCCCCCAAAGCTTCATTGTTCTTTTTGCCAATACATTTTAGATGTGTTACAGAGAGTGAGAGAAATAAGAACAAAAAGAGGAAAATCATCCACTAAAGTCTGAAATAAACCAAAGAGTCAAGTGCAGTGTTTTCTCTTCATGGATGTATTTTCCTGTTTGTTTTTTTTTTTTTCCTCAAATCCCATTTATTCAGGCACTTTGTGGCTTGTGCGTTTCCTCTTCCTCTCTCTCTCTTTAATTTTTCCCATCTTCCACTCTTGCTTGTTCCACTGTTTCTATAACAACCACAGGGTCATTTTGCAGCCCATGTGTTTCATTCTTAATCTGTTCTATGCAACACTCAGCTCTTATGTTTCCCACTGCGTCAGGGGCGTCAAACTCCTTTTAGTTCAAGGGCCAAATACAGACCAAATATAAATTTAAACATTCATGTCAAATGTGCCCTAGTTTGCACTTCCAGGTATAAATTAAAGGGTCCATGTTAAGCTAAATGAACTTTTCTGTGCTTTAAACATGATAAAGGTCTATTAGGGCTTCATACACATGACCAAAGTGTTTTTTCATTGATTCCATCAATCATTAGTTAGAGGGTGATTTACTCCTTTCTTACCAAAGGGTGAGCACAAACACCTCGCTATAATTTGATGACGCGTTCCCACTTTGATGACGAATTTTACGCGGTACTGTGCTTCCAGGAAGCTCTCTGCCGTGATTGACATGTAAACAGACACGCCCACGAAGGTGAGCGTTTCAGCGTCGTTCGCCCAGCGCTTCCACAGTCCATCACCGCTGCACATCGAACGTTGTTGTTGTTTCTGCTACTGCCGCTGTTGAGACGTGTTGTCGCTATCATGTCAATTTGGAGAAAGTGGAAACGGAATTACACTCAGTAGCAGCTTCAATATCCATGCGTTTTACTGTAATGTGCAGTTTTTTGGCAGAAAACAATCACAACTGTGCGTGGATAGCAAAAATAATTTTGCCTCTGGTGATTACTGATCCACCTCGTAACAGAGCGAGACATGCAGGGAAGTCTGTCGCATCTATAGACACGCCCACTCATGAATATCAGCCTGTTTGTAGAGTTGATCAGAAAGTGACTTTTCAGAGGCTAAAACTCTGGTAAACAGGCGAGTTTGGTAAATTAAACCTCAAATACTATGTTTTGTGGGGTTCTAAGAACAAATGGAGATGATGGTGAAAAATAGCATGATAAGAGACCTTTAAAGTGTATAAGAGACAAAACAATATCAAGGAATTGAGTGACCTCAGGGTTCTCGCTCACGCTGTTTTCTGTTGTTTTTTCCTTTTTTAATCGGTACCGTCATAATAATTGTCTTTTTAATCTGAATAACCCAGAAACACATTCATCAGCCGCACCGTCTATTTAATGCAGGAGATGAAATGCTCCCGTCTTTACCTGAGGACCCCAATGACCCCTGCAGCCACTTAGCTGCCCCTGATATGAACAGTGTAGCTTCAACCAGATGTAGCGTGTAGCATCACATGACGCTGCTCGTCATGTTTTATAACTCACAACAGATCATTCTACATGCGCACTCACAGATGTGAATAGTGTCTGTGTTCAGATGAAGCTTCATTCGAGTCGCACAATTTAGGACCTGGTCTTCTTTTATCAGCCTGATTAACCCCCTATGGTGCGTGTGCGTGTGCGTGTGCGTGCGTGCGTGTGCGTGCGTGCGTGTGCGTGCGTGCGTGTGTGTGTGCGTGTGTGCGTGCGTGCGTGTGTGGGGGCGGGGGCGGGGGTATATTTATCAAGCATGACATTCATCATGACCTTCACCAATTCAATAAAAAAAATGTTTAGTTTTAAAGTAAAGCATAAATAAATAAATAAATAAAAACAACTTTAGCTTAACTTCACTCAATCTGACCCTCTGAGAGGTAAACATTTCCAAATTTCCCACGCTGTTGACCACGTGATCCCCTATGCTATGAACAATTCCTGGACCGAAATTTAGTCATCAGGACTATTTCAGTCATAGATTAAAGATTCAAGGTGTTTATTGTCAGAATAATAAACACTTTTCTGCGTAAAATGAAAAACATACTTTCCTGTTCACTGAATGATGTAAAAAAATTGATGAAGATATATAAATATAAATGTATATTAAATAATATTTACATTAATCTGCAGTGTCTAGGAAATAAATATATTCATAACAAGTGTCTAAATTTAGACTACTAGTAGTGTTAGTTTTATGTAGAACAATAAGATTTTAGTTGACTAATCTGTTAAAGGTGCAGTCTGCAACTCTCAGATCCCTCCCTCCCTCTCCCCCCGTTGCTCTCTTGCCCTGCCTCCAAACTTTCCAAAGTCCCTCCCTCAGAGGAGCTAACAAGCTAACATTAGTCTGACATCAACATCACAGTAATTTAACATGTTCTGTTAAAAGCATATTACTGCAGCGCTTCTCTCTCTCTATGTGCACACACCTCAGCAGCAGCAACACAGTGTCACATACAGCAGCCCACACAGAGGCTGCTGCACACACACACAACACATGCACTACAGAGTTCTAGTGTAACAATTACAAATCAAACATAATGTAAATCAAGCAGCAGTAATTACCTTTCAATTCCAATTCCATCTTCTACTCCTTCAGACCATACACTGTAAAAAAAGACAGCGCTCCAGCCCGGGAAAGGGGCGGGGCTTGTGAGCAACAGCTGTCAGACAGCACATCAAACACAATCCTGGCTCTGATTGGTTCTTTTTGCTCAATCACGGTGCATTCTGGCAATCTGCCAAAGACTGCAGGAGTGTCAAACTTAAGGCCTGGGGGCCAAATCCGGCCCTTTGAAACATCGAAATTGGCCCGCAGGGGAAAATAAAAATGTCTAAGAAAACAGTGTAAATGTCTAAGTAATGTAGTTGTGGATACATCATTGTGGTTGCAAAGGGTATAAAATATCATGTAAAATTATCTCAAGGTTTGGGAATTATTTTTTTTTAAATTGAACAGAAATTCTGAGTCATTTTAAAAACAATACACTTGTTTTGAAATATAATTTAACAGTTATTCAAGTGGAGTTTGATTGAATTTGTGACAAATTCAATGAAACCGCAGTTTTTTATAGTTTCCCTATGTTTTGTAGAACACAAAGAAAGTCATTTTTACTCTCAAATTATTGAAATAAATCCTAATTCTGCTCAAGAAGTCCTGCACAACGCTCAAATTATTTAACAAAATTCCTCCAAATTAAATAAATGTAGTCTAACTGTCACCTATTGCTTGGATATTGTTGGTGCCTTATATACTACATACTTTTATATCATTTACACGTTGAAATGCAAAGTAGCACTAATGTGAAAATTGTTTGATTCCCAACCTCTGCGGCCCACTTTAGGTCAAATTAGTTTGTATTTGTCCCCAGAACTAAAATGAGTTTGACACGCCGGATTTACCGCATCAACGCATTTACAAATGGTAAAAAAAGACATAAACTCAAATAAAAGTTTTTTTTTTTGTATCCTCAGACTGACAGAAGTAAAAGCAATAGCCTGAAATGACTGTGCTGCTCTCCTGTTGTGTGTGTGTGCGTGCGTGCGTGCGTGTGTGTGCGCGCGCGCGCCCGTGTGCGTGTGCGTGTGTGTGTGCGCGCTCGCGCGCGTGCGTGCGTGCGTGCGTGTGTGTGCGCGTGTCCTCGTTTCTGTTCCTGCTGTCACTGGTACTGCTGATGATTGTAATTACTGTCTGAGAGGCAGAGGTGTCCACTGTCCTCCTCACTTTCATCTGTTGTTCACACCACGTGTCAGAAGTCACAGATGTCGACTGACAACATAAATACTGGTAGAAATGATGAATGGATGGAATTCTCTGATTGTCTTTTGGAAAAGTGATAAACAGCCACTGAAAAATGTTCCGTTTATTCAGTTTATTTTATTCAGAGTTTGAATAAAACAACAACAGACCGTGTGCTGTTGGTACGGAGCCCGCTAAGGGACATAGAGGAGATTAAGAAAAGGCTAATTATGTCGGGATCCTGACTTATTAAGTCGGGGGCATCAGATATTAACTTTGGGTCAGAGATAATGAACTCGGGGCACGAGATACTCAGTCTTCTAAAGTAGAATGTCCGTTTACAAAAGTTGAACAAAAGTTCAAGTTGTCACTGATATCTGCGTCTGTCGGGGCCCCTACTAGTAACTAATAGTGACTACTCAGAAAGGGCCCCGTGCAGGGGATTTTTGATGCTTTGTCGCTGCAGCGTCTCAAAGCAGTTTCATTATTTTGTCATTGAAATTGACTGTCAGTCGTCCCCCGGGGGCCCCTTCAGCTCGGGGCCCGAGGCAATTGCCTGTGTTGCCCACCCTGTTGCAACGCCTCTGAGCATTAGCATTAGAGATGCTTGGTAGCAGAAAGCTAAAGTTGTTTATTTCAGGCTCACTAATTGTGATTAATAAAATGTTAACTTTAGTAATTGAGAATGTAATTGTAATTGACTTTCAGAGTAAACATTATAATTGTAATTTTAATAGGAACTGAAAACATGTTGGTCTCTGTAATCATAGTTGAGTTATAATTGAACATGGATAATTGAAGATGTAATTGTAACTGAAACAATGTAATTGACCCCAACCCTGCCTCCCAGTTTATATCAAAAGTTCTCAGTGGTTTAAAATGTTTAAATGTAATGTGACTTTAAGAAACGTGCAGGGTGTTGTTCCTGGACAGGAAACAGTTCTTCACACATTATTCACTCCTAAACCAAAGGTCGGGAATCACATGGAACATGGATGTGTTTGGAATGTGTGAAAGTTCTCATGTTCAGCCTGAGGGACCTTCTGTAATAAAATACAATAGAAAATACCTTCATTGATCCTCAGAGGGGAAATTCAGTTGTTGCAGAAACACGATCAAAAATAGCAGATGGTTAGAAACAAAAATGAGGGGTAATGTTCAATTTGTTAAAACTGGCAAATGATGAACATGGCAATTCATAAATGTGGTTAAATTGGCAAAAATAAACATGAAATATGGTGAAAAAAAGGTTAAAAGTGACAATAATGGGTCAACGTGTGTGACATTAGATGGTAAAGTGGTGGAAAGGTGTTTGTTTTTCCATACGCTAAAATCAGATTGTATTTTGATAATGTTACTAAAGCAGATATTTCCCATGAACCGTGGTTTAAACCTTTTCTTCCTACAGGTACAGACTGGTATCTGATCAGGGTGGAACTGACTGTGACGGACGTCAACGACAACATCCCAGAGTGGAGAATGGTTCCCACGCCGTACCTCGCTGTGGTTTCTCCAGACGAAGCAGCAGGTTCTGTGGTCTATAAGCTGTACGCTGAGGATGGAGACGAGGGAAACAACGGGGAAGTGGAGTACTTCCTGTCTGATGGTAGGAGGCGTGTTCTTTCTACTGTAGATTAATAGCCTCACCCACTTTTACTCAGTGGCTTTTATTCCCTCTACATATGCTTTTACTTGTGATGTCACAAATGTAGATAATTTGAAACAGAGCAAATTTCTTTGTTTTATTATTATTTCTTAGTCATTGTTTTTTTGGGGGGGATTAAAATATTTGTATATTGTGTGTTATATAAAAATTTAGGAAAGCTGTAATGAAAACTTTTGACCACTGTGGGGGCAATGCCCCCCCCCCCCCCCCTCCCCCCCCACCCCACCCCCCCTCAAACTCTGCATATGCATTAAATTACACTGATAGATTTATCATTAAACAATGAAAAGGGATGAAAACACAATCTGTGTAAATGTGTGTACCCTTTGTTTTTTTGTTATTCAGTTTCAAAACCAAATCAAAATAACAAATAAACAATGTGGTAATTTTGTTTTACTGACTTTAAACCAAAACAGAAATACAAAAAGAACAAAAAACAGACAAGCAGTGTTTTCTGTTTTAAAATTAAATCTTCTCTTTGTAATATTTGGGTATTTAAGGGAAACTATGAACGAGAGCTTCATGTTTTAATCTCACCACACAGGGGGTCGGACTTTTACTACCGGACAAAAAAAGGAGCAACAAATCACATTACTGATGAACTGGCGAATAGAAACGTTATTAATGTATAAATAAACTGGTGTTCCTTGTTTCTTGTGATCAACTTCCGTGTGTGTTGATGGCTGTCGTTAGCGGCTAGCAATATTATAACGTGCAAAATATATGTTTTTACTTCCCTCGAAAAAAGCTGTAATTGTTTTTGCAAGTTTCAAAAAAGTTCTAACATCTATTGTTCCTCACAGTCGATCGTCAGTCACCAGATTATCTGGATACCAGTGACGTGCCGTGACCACTAGGGTTGGGTAGGCACGTTGCAAATCGAGACCACCTCAAAAAAAGGTTTCTCTATCATCTCTGGCGCTGTCATCCTGACTGTAGTGTTATCCCGCCCACTCGCCAGAGAACGTAGCAGCAGCGGTCACGTGGCATCTATTCACTAATGCACTGTGAACTTACGTATAGCATTTAGCATAGCGCGGCTACGTCCAAAGGCAGCTCTCCACGCTACCTTTGGACGTAAATGGTTGTCATCATGGGGACCTGACTGCGCATGTGCAAACACGTAAAACCACGCAATGAGAACGGAGGCAGAGGAGCAACGTGCCTTTGGGAGGGGGCGTGGCCTCCCTCTGCCTTACAGCGTAGTGAGACTGTGCACCTGTTCCAGGAAATGTTTAGCAATTTGGGCTATGAAACGCACAAAATATGGACACTTTCAAACTTAGGTACTGTAGGCTATTAGAAATGGAAAAATAAATAATTTATAATTATATTATAATTAAAACAAAGAATCAAAATGTCAATTCACCCTTGTGTAGGCACTGCCTACCCTGCCTACTCTGACGGCACGTCACTGCTGGATACTATTTGGACCTTAACACTGTTAGGTAAAGTTGGCAGATATTATATGTATTTATTTATTTGATCAGTACAGCACACATCAATGAACAAATATACAAGATGTACACAAATTGTTAATATGTCAGATGATAGAAAAACTGCTTATTTACATCTGTAGTCTCGAGGTAGGTCACACAAGCAGTACAATGTATACAGGAATACATACAATATAAAAACTCTATAAATTACATTTGAGTTAAAATGAGTGCAGGACTGATTTACTTTAAGATGATGTTTCAGTTGTTTTTTAAAGGAGCTATAAGTCGGGCATTCTCTTCTGTCTGTTGGAAGGCTGTTCCAAAACTGACCTCCTCTGATGGACAGTACAGTTTGTCCGAATGTTGTTCTTCTGTGTGGGATCTCCACATCTCCTCTGGTGCAGAGACCCCTCACTGGTTTAGGTTTAATGTATGATTCAGACTTCCAGCATCAGTAACTCTTTAACGAAATGTCATCGACGCACAACATACACCTCTTTACCTTCTGTGTGAGGTGGACAACATGATACAAGATCATTTAATCAAATTCAGCAGAGTAAAAGTCCGCCCCCCTGTGTGTCCCCTCTGGGTGGTGAGATTAAGACATGAAGCTCTCGTCCATAGTTTACCTTAAATAACCAAATATCTCACAAATGTGGTTTTTCATTTTTCTGTATTTCTGTTTTAGTTTTAAATCAGTAAAAAAAAGAAAACCACACTGTTTACTTGTTATTTTGATTTGGTTTTAAAATGGAATAATCAAATAACAAAGGATTGAACACTTATCAGCGGTTCCATTATGACTCAATGGAAATATGAGAAATCACAATTAAAGTTAAAACAGAAGGAATTTCTACTGTCACTGCTTTATCACACACACACACACACACACACACACACACACACACACACACACACACACACACACACACACACACACACACACACACACACACACACACACACACACACACACACCATAGGAGGTTAATCCATTCTAAATTAATGTGCACCAGTCTAACGTATATATGTACCTGCCTGCCTAACTTTCACTAAACTTACCTAATTAAAGTAGTTAGGTGTCATGGCAGGTGTGGCGTGAGTGAATCTATAGTAATCGGGGGCGCTTCACTATGTAGCGCCGTCTGCGTGACATGTAAATACTTTAAAAAAAATACACACACACACACACACACACACACACACACACACACACACACACACACACAGCTGAACTTTTCATTTATTTGAAAGGATGATTCATCCACTTTCCAACATTAGCTTAACTAAGCATGTGCTTGCAGGTTATTTTTTTGGTAATAACAGACTGGCCTTTAACAAAGCCCAAACCGGTTCAAATTTGACATTTTCATGTTTTTTCTTTGTGTAAGAAAATAGTTACATATTTCACATATTAAATAAATGTAACAGTTTTTTTTTGTGCATGAACTTGATGATTCAGTGAGTCCGTTGCAATTTACATGATGTGATTCATTACAATATGATATTTATGAAACTTTATCTAGGACTCATTGTTACTTCTTTTAAAATATTGAATGCACTCTGTATGGGATCTTTCATGTTTTTTTTAATTTTATTTTATAATGAGTTATATATAATATTAATCCACAATCATGATCGAAATGGCAAAACTGATCAAATATATTTAACACTCATTTAATCTGCTGCTGGGATGGTTGTTGGTCAAAATACCAGTTAATTAACAGTTTGTGAATTGGTAATATTACTCTTGTGTTTGTTTCCGCTCTTCGATGCTCACATGGTCATAGGAAAATATCACTTCTAATGTTGGATCAAAGCAATGATAATAGGTACTGAGATTTTTTTTCCTGCGTGCTTTGACTTTTAGACTCTCGCGCTCGGTTTGACTAGTTGTCACCCAATAAGTGCCATGCAAGTCACGTAAACAAAAGGGGGTAATTAGCAGCAGTTTCTTGTGAAATAGAGCAACAAAGGAGAAGCTGCTCACGTGTTGGGATAAAACAACCCATGCAAGTGTTTTGGTATAAACAGACGCACACACAGGTTTTCATCACATTGTTCTCCATTGTTCAAGGCGTTTCTTCCCAGATAACAAAAGTCTTGTGGTCCATATCTGGCCCAGTGGGCCCGCACCTAGCATGTTTATCTGGTGCTCCACTCCTGCTTGCCAAAACCTGGCCATCCAGATTGGTCTACGCTAACTTGCCATAATTCAGCCAAAACTGGCCCAATTATGTTTCAAGATAAATGGCCCACATTTGCATCATCATGGGCTCACTTTTATTTTGTACGGGCCAGAATAATGCCAAAAAATGCCAGATCATTGCAAGATGTGGTTCACATCTGTATGCTATCTGGGTTATTGCACCAAGAGCAAAGACAATATATATATATATATATTTTTTTTTTTTTATTTAAATTGGGTATTATTACGTAAAAAACTACCAAAACCCCCCCTACACTGGTTGAAACAGCGTAGGGGCCAAAATCACAATTTGGGATCAAATTCACAGCGTAGGGGCTCCCCATGCTTACCTGCGGTGGTGAGAACCCCACAAGAACAAATAGTCATGAAAGGGAACCTGGATCATTTATTGACACCTGAACAAAAGTCCAGATTTGATCATAGAGTCTGGTTAAGAGTCAAAATGTAAAATAATATGCATGACTGTTTAGTCTTCCTATCATATACCGACCATGATGTCTCCATCCTTTTCCAACATGGCCACAGGTGGCGATGGTCGTTTTGAGGTGGACAGAAAGAGCGGCCACCTGCGAACCACGGGCCTCCCCCTGCAGAGGGACCGGGAGTACCTTCTGACCGTGGTGGCGGCCGACCGGCTGGGCAGTCGGAGCGCCCCCGCTGTGGTCTCTGTGAACTGTGGAGCTCGACCTCCTCAGTTCACCAACGCTTCCTTCACCATCGCCATCCCAGAGAACACTCCAGAAGGACAACCGTGAGTTCTCCAACGCCTTTACGTCATCAATCCATTTACACGTAAATACTAAGGCTTTAATCAGCCACATTTTAGGACCTCCTCGGGTCTCCGATAAACCTCTGTCATTGGTCAGACCAAACAGACTCATGACTCAGCAAAACCTCTGTCAGATGAAATGGCTTCACTTATCAAAACCAAATGCCGTCAAATGATACGTCCTCATGCTTCATAATAAAAGTAATCAGATTCAACTCGCTCAGGCTGTAAAATACAACATAGCATTTTATTTTGAAGGAACTGGACGTAAACATGACTAAGTAAGTTGAAAAGAAGTTATTTCCTAGTTAAATGAAATGTTAATATAGCTTAACCTTTGAAAATGAATAGAAAAGTTCTATATAGACGATAGAAAGGAGTGTCAAACTCATTTTAGTTCAGGGGCCAAATACGGAGCAGTTTTTCTGGAGTGGGCCACAGACTTTCAGTTGGAAAACTGAGAAATGTAATCTTTATTCTAGTTTGGTCTGCACGTATAAATTAATCTGTAAGGCACCGATAATATCAAAGCATTTTTTTAAATTTTTATCTAATTTAGGGAAATTTTGTGCAATAATTTGACGAAAGGATTTTGGAAAAAATTATTACTTTGAACAATTTTAGATTCAAAAAAATGACTGCCATCATGTGATACAGTATAAACATGGGGAAAATGTGAGCCTTGCTAATATTGTGGAGTTTCATTAAATTTGTGCAGTATTTTTTGGGGATATCTCGCTGAGATATTCACAACTGAATTAGTTTAATTTGCACAACAATTTATGGTTTCATTGCCTTCTGTTGTGGGCCGGATTTGGCCCCCGGGCCTTGAGTTTGACGTGTGCATTCCGTCCTGAACCCGTTTACACATAAATACCAGTGCTTCAATCAGTCCTCTGTGATGTGTTTGTGTAGTTTGTGACTTCAAACCTCCCTCCTCCTGTCTCTACGCAGGTGTGCCTTATTTTGTTCATTGTTTAGTGAATGACTGTGTTTTCTTATGTCTTCATCTTCCTCCGTACGTCTGTGTGCTGTTATTTCAGTCTCTCTCTGTTATTATTGGACATCAGAATAGGTTTCTTTTATTTTCTTTAGTGCTTCTTTAGTTTGGGTTTCTGGAATTGCATTGAATTGGATTATTTTTGAAACTTCTCCTGCGTCTTTGATCTCAGCGTCTGGTTATTTTACCATCTCTAAATCAACACACGCTGACATCTATGTTGTTTTTCTTCTTTACCTCCCTTTCCTTTGCACACCATCATGGTTGAATTTATTGTTTGGAGGGTGGAAGTCATTTTAAGGTGCACACATTTTACATTTGAGTGCAAATTAATCTCTATTTGCACATAAGTGATACTAACAGCTACTGGTACTGTACAGTGGTTCCATGTCATTTCAACAAAAGGTCCACACACTTTGGTCTCAATTCTGTTCATAGTTAATATTACATTTTCAAAAATAAAGGTTTTTGTGATGTTTCTAGTAAAAAACTAATAAACAATAAATGTCAGTGTGCTATGTAGTGTAGTTCCTGAGATGTTGGAAGCTGAAAATGGAAGAAAATTATCACGCAAAAAAATCAACACTGATTAAATGTAACACATTACCTTTTATTTTCTACAGATGCCTTTGTGGAAAATAAATTAAGTTCCAATTGTGGTAGATTGTGTCTCTTCCTTTTTAAGTTTCAACATAAGATGTTTATTGTATGTAAGAGAACCGTGGCAAGATTTATGACCAACAATAAACGTTGGGGGTGAAAGTAACTTGTATCTCTTAATGCTATTTAATTGAGCTACTTTTTACTTGTACTTGAGTATTTTATGCATGACTTACTTGTACATGAATACAATTTCAATCACGTAACAGTACTTCTACTTGAGTAGATATATCAGTACTCATTACACCTCTGCCTCTTCCTCCGTGTCCCCTGCAGTTTCCTGGTTACACCCGCCGTGTCCTTCCAGAAGAGACCAATCAGCTACAGCCTCCTGATCAACCCCAGTGGCCTCTTCTCCATCTCAGCAGAGACGGCTGAGATCAGTCTAACCCGTTCCATCGACTACGAGAGCGACCAGCACCGCTACCTGCTGTTAGTGAGGGCCACTGAGGGCCTGGAGAGCATGAGCAGCGCTGCTGAGGTGATCAACAACACTACAATTACATTTATCAATTACAATTACATCTTCAATTATCCTTGTTCAATTTCAACTCAAATACGATTATGGTGACCTGCATTTCCAATCACAAGTACAATGACATATATTTTCCCCTGTAAACCAATTACTCCAATTCAATTACAATTAATCACAATTACTGAGCCTTTTATAAATAACCCTTATTAAATGTAACCTTCCTCTTGTGGTAGCTTTCTGTTAGCATCTCTAATGCTAATGGGTCAGTTTTGACCCATGTCTTAAACTAGCTGTAAAAACAGATACTGTATCTATCATCAAATGTATTTATTATATGTTGGTTACTATGTCAACAGGGCTTTAAATTAACTTTTTAAATCACCAGCCAACATGACGAGTAGATTCTTAAAGTTACCAGCCAACCACCTTTTCCACCAGCCAGTGTCACAGAAAAGATTTAGACGTTCATGTTTCTTTAAATAGTTTTTAATTTAGTTACATTAAAATTGTAAAAATATAAACATTTAATTTAAAAACAATGTTGTAACACTGCCTAAAAATGATATTTTCATACCCTAATAAACAAACTTAACTCAGATGAAAATTGAATCCCTGGAACACTGTTTGAAGTTAGAAAGAACAGAAGTAATCAGGACTGAGAATTACATGTACTGTAGAGAAAACATGTTTTATTAACATACATGCTCTTCAAATGTAAATGTAACCCATAATTAACTATGGCTTTAATAAACATTCATGAGCCCCAAAATGCTATTTAAATAGTGATACTATGCTGCCATATTCCCCCATTGTAAATATAAAAAAACTATCAGCAACTAAAGGGTTAACATTTTCCCTAACATGATTGACACAGCTCTTGACCAATGAGCTGCTGTAAAACGGCGCATTGCCCCGCCTTTTTTTTTTCTTTCCAATAGCGCTGTTGTCAAGCAGGCCTCTATCTCTTAGCTCCTGCGACACGAGCACAGAAGGCACTGTCAAAAACGGACTTTAAAAACTAAGAAAAAGACAGTGAAGGCATTGAGGCGACGCCATTTTCTGCCTCTTGTCTTTTCCTATCGGCAGATTGGTCAGGTTTTTTTAGTTGGGAGGACCTGTTATTTGATGGCGAGCCACCCGTTGGGACGAACTGGTTGATTGGATCCTCTGCTACACGGTGCAGTGTGGTAGGCCCCCTGCAACAAAAACCCCTTACACGCCCTTGTCACTTGCTGCCCATTTCCCACACACACACATTTCCCCTGGAACTTTTACATTGGACTGAACGGAACTTATAAGGACTTTGCGACTACAAACACATCTTCATGAGCAGGAAGTGAACTTGGAGTGGGGTGGAGCAATTCAACCAACTAAGGGTTTTGTTGTGTAAAATTGTGATGAAAATTGATTTTTGTGATTCAACCAGTTTTATTTTTGAAAGACACTGTGAATGTGAATTAGATGGGTGCACCCAGGTAAGAATTGAGATTTCTGTGATTGTGAAACAGCTGTTTCTTTGAACTTTTGGTACCAAGAAAATGATTATTTTCATTTAACAAGATTACTTTTATTTTAATACGAGCCGGCATTTAAAACTTTTAAACCCCTTTGTCTGAGTCTCATTTATCTTACTGCTCCTGTAAGTAGCCGAACCTTCTGGTCCAAAGTTAAGAATAATATATATCATTTTAAATTAGATTTGGTTTAAATTCTTGCCTATATAGTAACAAAAGTGTTACATAAACAAACTGTATAGTGCACATTTTAAAGGTGAACAAATGGTGGAATACCAGCCACTCACGACCCGACATCCATTTAGTAAAAAAAACTCCTCAATTTCTTCTTCTTTTCAGATCCTCTTTCATCTACATTTTCCCTGAGTCAGCAGCAGCTTTCCTTCTTAAAAGTTCAGGTTTTTAATACCCCATAAATATCTCCACATTTGTTTGTTTTTTCCTAACTAATTTTACAACTTAATTTCAGCTCCCATTGTTTGTTTTCACCGTTCAGTTTGTTTTCTCTGATACCAAACCATAACAATCACGCTAACGTGAGCACGTAGCCAATTGTTGTATGACACGTCATGACATAGTGTTCATGGGAAATGTAGGATTAGTACAACCAGCAGGGTTGCCAGATATACATTACATTTTAAAGTCTAAACACACAAAAACCCTACCAGCCCAATCTGGCAACAATGACTCATCGTTTCTGCATTCTGCTGATTCAAACAGATATAGTATTTGCAGCCAAATGGCTAGTAACGTTACAATGTTACCTGCCAAAGTTCAATTTTACCCACAGATGGCAGGTGTTAATTTAGGCTTCCTAATCAATAACAATTTAGGTTTTAATATTTTTGGTGTGGACGTCTGAGCCTTTTTTCTGTCACGAGATAAAAATCATATATTTTTAAAAGGTAAAATGATCCTTAATAGAAGTGACAGGTAGTGGGAAAAGATGATATGAAACATGTTTCAATCATTAACTTCATATGCGTAAGACATAGAACTGTACCATGGTTTCTCAGGTTTGTGTTTAATTAAATTGTAAATAATTGTTTTTTATAGAGTTTTTATGACAATTAAAAATATAAAAAAACTAAATTACAATATGATTACTATTACAATAACAATTACGTCAGAATTGTAATTTTTTATCAATTACATGATTAAAATTGCACACCGCTGTTTGCTGGTTTCATTCCAGCTTCCTGCTCTTTGCTGCACGTCTGTGGGTAAAAGTTAAACCCACTCCTCTTGTGCATTGATGACAGCTGGTGATTTACTGTGAGCAGGTGGACATCTGATACACACACACACACACACACACACACACACACACACACACACACACGGTGGAATAACGGAAAACACTGGAGAATCTGACCTATCGAGATTGAACAAACATTAATTTTAGCAGCTGTTACATTAAACCAGACATGGGCAACTGGAGGCCTGGGGGCCACATGCGGCCCTCGCTTTAATTTTGTGTGGCCCTTAAAGTGAACGACGGTGTTAATTTTGTTGTAAACTTTCTTTACAATTTTCATTCACTATTTTTTTAAGTGGCACGAACAAGACTATGACTAATTAAAAACATTATCACATCAAATCTGTGTTTTTTAATATTATTTTTTTAAAATGCGGTGCCTTTCTATCAAACAACAAATCAACACTGTCACCGCTTGTTCACCGGTTGTCGATCGTCTTCTAACACGATGGACTCACTTCTAATAGTTTACCTGGATCCACACATGCTCTGCTCCTAGTGTGCGCTGCTTTAAATCCACCGTCTTAGACTCGTTCTTCCATTTTCTCCCCCAAATTCCTTCAGTGCTGTTTATAACCATCGGCTAATCCCTCAACCCAAAGTGTGGTGCTGCCATCTACTGGCCTGGAGTTGCTCACAACACCACAGTAGAAGTCTGCTATATGATAGACAACAACCAGAAGTAGCACCTCCTGGTGCAGAGTAACTTCCTGTTATTGTGGGTCAAAGGGAAAATAGCTCTTGTTTTTTCAACAGCGTTGCTCAACTTGCCAGCTTTCATACCCAAACAACTAAACTTGATAAGGGTTATTAGTTCTTAAATGAAGAATATATCCACAGCTATCATGATAAGAAGGAAGTAGCTTCATGAACTAACTGTTATCTACAACATATGAAGTATAAACATTGTAATAAAGAAACCTAATTTAGTTTGCTAAAATATTCAGAATGTTTAAATAGAGGCATGTTATAGACTTTAACATTACATTTTAACATTCTGATATGTGTAAGCTCCATAGCTTTAGCATAGCTAGCTTGCTGTGAAAGGACAATGTGCCATTTATGAGCCCTCTCAAAGGCAGACTCACTCTACGGTGGTGCCATAAAATTATTCCAGGGAAAGAAAGTTGGAACAGCTCCACTTTTAAGGAGTCTGATGGTGGATCAGCTGACTAAATCCTCCTGAGTGAAGTGCCAGTGTAGTGTAGAATACAGATTTCGGACTCTCATCCCTCCTAACTGCTTAGATCCACCGCCTCCTTTGGTCTGGGTCCGTCAGAAAACCTTGGTAAGACAGGTACGGCTGTTTTCTTGCCCCACAAGAGTAACCAGGAACAGAACAAGATCAACCAGGAACAGAACAAGATCAACCAGGAACAGAACAAGATCAACCAGGAACAGAACAAGAGCAACCAGGTACAGAACAAGATCAACCAGGAACAGAACAAGAGCAACCACGCCTAGAATGAGCATCTTTGTCACTGTTTAACGCTAAAGCTGTAGCCACAGGAAGTTGTTGCACACCACTTCCAGTTTAAAATGTGGAAGTGTGAAAATGGTCTATGAGAGAGCTCCACCACAGTGTTTCCTAGCAACCCCCGTGAAAAAAACCCACTGACGTACATATTTGTCAATGGCAGTGAAGGTTTGGATTTGAAATGACGTATATGTACGTCAATGGCAGTGAGTGAGTAAATAGATCTTGTCAAACTATATATTCCTCTATAGCAAACGATATGGATAGATGTACTACAGACAATGGTTCAATTTAAACATGTATTAATCAAACAGGAATAGAGATGTTTAAGTTAAAGTCTGATGTTACAAAGAAAATATAAAAAAAAATGAAGAATACATGGTGATGGGACTACTGGCACCGGTCGGTTTTATCACATACGGCAGCCAATCCGATAGAGTTATGTGGTTTTGTGGGCGTGTTTTATGACTTTGTGACAAAAACTTATTTGGTAAAAAGAAATAACAATACAGACAGATTTGGACAGAAACCGTCCTATTGATCTATCATTGATCTGAGTTAATACAGCTACACAGTCTGTCAATCAGTCTGTATTCTTTGAAGATAATCTACTGAGCATCATCCAGTAGGTCTGAGCAGCGCTGTGTCAGCACACTCTCATATGTCACCCTCGGTGATCACCACTGCAGAAATTACACATCTGATCTTCTGATTCTGGCCTGACATCAACACGTCACGAGACTTTGACACTTAAAACATGGAGAGACAGACAGACTGGAGCAGAGCGTCTGTAGCTACATTGATAAAATAGTCTTATTCATATGTCCATCTCTGCCCCCCCCCCCCCCCCCACACACACACACACACACACACACACACACTGCTTTAATGGTCATTATTCTAAATATTGACATGAATGTTGATAAAGTGACTCACACCAGCTTTTTTTCAATGACTCCCAAGTTTCAAACTAGAGTCTTTAACTTTAACATCTGAAGAGTTTTTTTTTTTTTTTTTTAATATTTTTTACTTTGATCAGCTCAATCTGTCTGTGGTATGTTTACGGTTTGGAATGCTCGCTGTAGAATCGCAGCGACCTCCTGTCAGAGAGTGAAGCAGAGAATCATTCACAGCTGCAGGCGTCATTGCATCTGCTGAGCTTTCAATCATCGTTCATCATGGCCTCAGGGTAAAACACGTCCAGCTCAAAGATGTCCAACGCTGGCAGAATGAAGGCATCACGATCCAGCTATCTATACACTTCTTCTTCTTCTTGTTCTTCTTTTCCTTGTTCTTGTTCTTGTTCTTGTTCGTCTTCTTGTTCTTGTTCGTCTTCTTCTTCTTCTTGTTCTTCTTGTTCTTGTTCTTCTTGTTCTTGTTCCTGTTCTTGTTCTTGTTCTTCTTGTTCTTCTTGTTCTTGTTCTTGTTCTTCTTGTTCTTGTTCTTCTTGTTCTTCTTGTTCTTCTTTTCCTTGTTCTTGTTCTTGTTCGTCTTCTTGTTCTTGTTCGTCTTCTTCTTCTTCTTCTTCTTCTTCTTCTTGTTCTTCTTGTTCTTCTTGTTCTTCTTGTTCTTCTTGTTCTTCTTGTTCTTCTTGTTCTTGTTCTTCTTGTTCTTCTTGTTCTTGTTCTTCTCGTTCTTCTCGTTCTTCTTGTTCTTCTTGTTCTTCTTGTTCTTCTTGTTCTTGTTCTTCTTGTTCTTGTTCTTCTTGTTCTTGTTCTTCATCATAAAAGGTGCAAATATTTAGAACGATGACGCAAAATACGGAAGAAAATTCCTGAATGTCCTGTAGTTCTAGGGTCATTTCATGTCATTTCAACACATTTTCAGGACATTCCACGCACTATGATTTCACAAAATTCTAAATTTTTCCATAATTATTAAATTGGCACACTGTACATTTAAAGTCTGATTAATACTTTTTGAGATATGGACAAGTCAGTGGGGGTGTGGGTGTCCTTGTTTTTCTTCCATTTTCATCTTCCAATATCTCAGGAACTAAATCACATAGGAAAGGTAAATATGGTATAGTAATAATAGTAATACAGCTCCACCTAGAAAATAATGTCAGAAAAATTCCACAAAAAGACAACAGACATGTATTATTCTCTTGTTTTTGTATTTATTTATTTTTTTACCTTGTCTATGCATGTTTTACTATTGCAATGAAATAAATACATTGGTTTTATCATTTCATTTTGACCGTCAGAAGCTAAACTTTATTTGCGGGAAACAGATACACATTTTTACATTCTGATGCAAATGGGCAAGATGGCCGCTACTGACTGAGTGCTCCACAAAAGGTCTCAGCCTGCTGCATAAACCCTGACTTTCCAAGTAGGTGCTACCATCAGCTGTTGTTGCCAAGTATAACTGAAAAGTTTTCTCAAACAGAGGTGGAAAGTATCTCTGTAAACATGGAGAATATTGAACAACGTCAGTTTTCTCTTCAAACAATTCTTGAGGCCATCCAACAAAGCAAAGCTTTAATGACTGCTCACATTGAGAACATGATTGTACCTGTGCAGACAACTTTAAACAAGATACAAGGATCACTTTCAACATTATTACATCAAATAACGCAGGTGGGACAGCGTGTGAGTGCTAATGAATGCAACATTTAGGACCTAGCTAAACGAGTTGCTGCGCTTGAAAAAGAGAACGCGTACCTAAGGGACAAGGCTGAAGATGCTGAGAACAGAAGCCGGGCTAATAACCTTCGCTTCGTTAATGTTCCTGAGCAGGGCGAAGGATCCGACATGGTGCGCTTTATTGCCCAGCCTGTGTGTCACCTGTTTGGCAGTGAGAATTACGCCACGCCGCTGGTGATCGAAAGGGCTCATTGTTCCCCTACACACAACTCCAGAAACAGCACCAAATCCTCTCGGACAACCCTTGTAAAGTTCCTGCACTTGCCTGACAAAGTTAAGATCCTGCGTCTGGCCAGGGCAAAGAAAGTGCTTGTTTTCCAGGGCAATCGCATCTCCATCTATCCGGACTTCAGTGCGGAGCTCGTCAAAAAACGCCGTCAATACAACGAAATCAAGAAAAAGCTCCGTGATGCTGGAAATAGCTACTCACTGCCTTTTCCTTCTACTTTGAGAGTGATTATTGATGGCAAGCCGAGGCCTTTTCGCTGAGAATGTACAGGACTTTTTCTCCATAATGTGAGGACTTAAAGTTGTCTAGTTTTTGACACTAACATAGAGTAAAAACTAACGTCTGTTTACTGTAAATGGACACTAAACTGCACGCACCTCTTTTAGTTGTTGTTTTGGCCGTAACCACCTTCTTTGTTTGCCGTATTCTGACGTGCTGTGTCGCACGTTACTCTGACATGTCGTAAAGAGTGCAACGGACTGAAAAGAAAGGACAAACTTTGTGCTTGCGAAATTGATTTGATTTCTATTATAAATTGACATAAGCTGCCATTGATTTTCGCCCTTTTTCCCTTTCTTTTTTTTTTAACTTCTGAGCCCTACGTATTATGCAGCAAAAAGCAGCAGGCGATTCCATTTAACTGCAGAGAGCCTCTTATCTCTGGTCTCATAATGTATGTTCTATGTTTTTCTGTATTTTTTTATTTATTTTTGGCTCTGTACCTTCTCTCTCCTTATCCTCTCATCACATACTTAATTATCTAACTTAGAAAATAGAATTATCTAAGGGTCTTAAAATTATCCATCTCAACAAAAGGAGTCTAGTACCAAAAATTTACCTTCTGAGTGTCTGTGTTTCTAACAATAAACCCCATATTATCACCATCTCAGAAACATGGTTACATAGTAACATATTAGACATACATGAATATGTTGTTTATAGAGCTGACAGAGGTTCCAGGGGTGGAGGATTAGTGACATATGTCTCTAGAAATCTCACATCTGAACTCCTTACGCCAATTATTGAGCCTGTTAACTTTGAATCGCTATTTACGAAAATAAGTTTTCATGAAAATAAACATATAATAATTAGTAATATTCATAGGCCCCCATCTTCTCTCTCTAACTCAATGAACTCAATTATCAACACAATTAACTCAATAAAGAAAAACAGTGAAATGATAGTTTTAATAGCAGCTGGCGCCATCGTTCTTCCTCTAATGACAGAATTTTAGTAGCAAGTATACAACTAATGAAAGACCCAACTAGAGTTGATAGACTGTAACCTTGTTTCCAACCCTAATAGAATAACTGCATCTGGTGTATTGTCTGATAGTTTTAGTGACCACTCAATCATTTTTTGTGTGTAGAAAATTAAAATGCCCCAACTCCCACCAAAATACATAAAAATTAGACAAAGTAATAATGTAAATACTGAACAATTTCAAAATGACTTGTACAGTATTAACTGGTCTGGATTTCACCTGATTCCTGATGTTCAATATGCTTGGGACTTTTTTCACTCCCAAGTTTCCAATGTAATTGACAAACATGCTCCATTAAAAACAATTTGTGTAAAGTGTAGGCATCTCCCATGGATCAGTCCAGAGTGTGACCAAGCTTGGGAAAAACAGGACAAATTGAAGCATAACTCTGAATGGGTTGAATATAAGCGTTTGAGGAATCACTGCAAAACGCAAACCAGGAATTCTAGCTCCAACTACTGTAAAGAAGCATTTGTTCAGAATTCAAATGATCTCAAACAGTTCTGGAAACATCTTAATCAGCTTCTTCACAAATCACATAATGATTCTACTAATCGTGTACTTCTCAATGATAACTTTATTACAGACCCATTAACAATTGCCGAGGCCTTCAACAGACTTTTCTTTTATCAGCAGTGCCACCCACTGTGATTATTCAGCTTCTTTTAGTCCTTTAAACCCAGTTGATTCCTCATTTTCCTTCACTAGAATTCAACGATCTGATGTACGTCAAGCCATCTCCGAGTTAAAAAATAGTAGTGCTGGTCCAGATGTTTGGAAGCCGAATTTCTTAAGCTTGGATCCAGTATTTTAATGTATCCATTAACTGATCTGTTCAACATGTCCTTAGACACCAATTGTATTCCACTTACTGTATCTGGAAAACAGCAAGAGTGACTCCGATATTCAAGGGAGGAGATAACACTGATTTATGTAGTTTTCGTCCAATTTCTATAATCTGTACAGTTACAAAAATATTAGAAAAAAAATATTTTTCAACGCTTTTATAAATATCTCAATCATTTCAATATTTTATCTCCTTTTCAATCAGGCTTCCACTCTGGATACTCCACAACAACAGCTTTAGTTAAATTTACTAATGATGTGATCTCCTCTTTTGATCATAACCAATACACAGGTGCTATATTTCTTCACCTGTCAAAAGCCTTTGATCTGGTAGACCACTACTTACTATTGGATAAACTTAATACAATAGGTCTTAACAGGAATGCCCTCTTATGGTTTCATGCTTATCTCCATAACAGTCGTCAATTTGTAGTTTTTAAAGATTCACAATCTGGTCAGTGTGTCGTTGAAAAAGGTGTGCCACAGGGCTCTACTCTTGGTCCTCTTTTATTTTCCATCTTTATTAATGATCTCCCTCAATTATGTAAAAATTGTCAAGTTCATTTATATGCGGATGATACTGCACTTTATTTTCAGATTCTAACTTGTCTCAACTTCAAATCAAATTACAGACAGTTTTCAACTCAATCTTCTACTGGCTAAAAATTAATTTCCTAAAACTCAATATGAAAAAAACATTTTCTATGCTTTTTGGGACTCGCCATTTACTCCAAGTTGATGAGTTAAATATCAATTTTGAAAATGGCTCCCCAATGACAAAGGAGACCTCTGGCAAGTATCTTAGATTGTGGCTGGACGCCCAGTTAAACTTCAAACCACATATTGATTATGTATTAAAACGCACATATTCTTGTTTAATGCCTCTCTATCGGTCCTCAAACTGTTTTACTTTACAAGTAAAAAAGAAAATAATTTCTCAGCGTATTCTACCCAGAATTGACTATGCAGATATGGTTTATCAAAATACATATAACAGCTATCTAAATGAACTTAATATAATGTTCAACTCTTTGTGTAGATTTATTTTAAAATGTTCATACAGAACTTATCACTGTGAGCTCTATGATAAACTGTCTACAGCCCAACAAAAGACAGCATTTTCAGTGGTTTCAATTTTTACATGTATCCATTTTTCCTTATCACCATATTTAAAATGTTATTTTGTTCAATTTTCCCTAACTTATGAATTGAGACTGTCCCAGTATTTAACTTTTATTGCTCTACCCATCCGTAAAGAGGTTGGTGTTTTAAAGCTCCCTCAGATTGGAACCATCTGCCCCATCACTGAGGTCACTGACCACCTTAGGCTCCTTTAGAACAGCTCTATAGGTATTTAAAAACAACTATAGCTATGTTCATAAACTATATTTGCCTTTGTGTTTATAGCTATGCTTATGTATTTGTATTGCTGTGTATGTACTGTATATGTGTGCTCTATTTGGACATATTATGAATGTGGATCAATATAATGTCAATGTAGTTGTATAGCTATGTATATGTTTATCCTGAGGTTGTGGGTTGTGAGCAATATTGTGTTATTTGTCCTTATTAGTTGTTTTACTTTCGTATTATGCTGTATGTGAATCATTATGTTCACATATAGCACATACAGAAAACGAGATGCTACATCTCAAGGGGTTTTCCTCAAATAAATTTCAAATTCTACATAAAAAAAGATGGTGTTACACATTGGCAAGGCAAGGCAAATTTATTTGTATAGCACATTTCATACTCAAGGCAACTCAATGTGCTTTACATGATAAAACATTCAATTGTTTAAAATCAATAAGAACATTTAAAATCATCAGTAAAATCATCAACAAACACATGACATCATCAACATGACCATAAATCTCTTTCTCAATCATACGCAGTCGAGAAAAAAAGTTCCTTTAACTTTGATTTAAAAATGTTCACATGTGATGCTGACTTCAGCTCTGCTGCAGTTTGTTCCACTTCTTTGCAGCATAACAACTAAAAGCAGCATCACCATGTTTACTGTGAGCTCTGGGCTCCACTATCTGACCTGTGTCCATAGATCTCAGAGACCTGCTGGGTTCATACCTGACTAACATCTCATTGGTGAGGGAGAAGGGAACAGGGGAGAGGGAGTGAGGGTGGGACAATGGAAGGAGTGATTGACAGTCAGCTCTATTGGTTCTGCTATACTTAGACATGCCAGTTCCTCAAAATAGTTAAAAAATATATATGTTTTTTTTTCATTGGTCCATAACTGCATGTGGGAGTGTAAGAAAAAAAAAATCTGATCTTTGTTAATTTATAATATAAAGGTCACCCTTTATTGGGATATACAGTAAAACAATTTTTCTTTGAGTCATTGTATCTTGGCTCTGTCTCTATAATTATTAGAATCGCCCCTTTTCCCCAAAATTTGACACTTTTTTAGTTTTTTTCAGTTTTTACCTCCTTTTGCCAATAAATATTCTTTTTCACAATTTTTGTTTGTTTTGTTTGTTTTGTTTTTGGCCACTTTTCATCCTGATAAGCTCCTTTTTACCCAATAAATACAACTTGTGTGCTTTTTTTTACTACATTTTGCCTCTTTGTTCCACATTTTTTTTTTATTTGCCCATTTTTTAGCCACTCCTGTCTCAGTTCGGCCCTTTTTAGTCACTTTTCATATTTTTCTTGCCACGTTTTTGCCACTTTTGGACCATTTTTTGCTACCTTTAAGCGACAGACACGTCCATAAATTGTCGAAAAGTGTTAATCTGATCAAACTAAAAATGAACAGTGTGACTATTGAATAATCACAGAACAGTTGGTAAAAAATTAGAAATTTGAGAGACCAAAGTGTGTGGGTAATTTGTTGAAATGACATGGAATAAGCCTGTAGATAGTTCACAGAACTCTGAAATCTATCAGTCAAACACGGCACACACACACACACAGAGGAGATATTTGTGCTGAAATCACAGGCCGTGACTTTAATCTTCAGCTCCTCTCCTCCTCCAGGAGTAACGGCTCTGGCACTACCATTAGTTACCTAACCAGCCCCATCCCTGCCTGTAGCTCCCCCCACAGCGTGCACGACCACGGTGCTCACGTGCACGCTCATCTCACTTCCTTTCTCTTATTTTTTTCCCAATCCTGTTCAGCGTCTACAACCTTATTATACTTTCATTATTCCTGCAGAGTTGTTGCTGTTTTTCCAATTCGGCTCATACGTGACGTCGCCCACGATGCCGTGCAGACAAATAATTTACACACAGCAGCAAACATGGAGGGAAACACGGATATATCACCTCAGGGAGGCGACATGGTGGAATTTTATTTTGTTGTCTGCAGCTTCAGAGATGATCTTTGCACGAGGATTAACTGATATTACAGAATTTCATCTTACCTACAAGGGCCTAATACCAGTGATATTTACAAACCTGTGTGTGTGTGTGTGTGTGTGTGTGTGTGTGTGTGTGTGTTTGTTTAAGTGCTCTTTGTGCAGAGTTTATATTGAACTAAAGAGCAAGGCCTGAGTTTCTTTATTTATTGCTCAGCATCACCTGGAGCAAGTGTCAACATCTGGGAGCAGATGTTTTGTTTGCCTTCGTGTGTCTAATGATTTGGACGGTGCAGATCTTTAACTTTAAGCAGGCATAGTGGGGTAATAAAAATGACTCCCAATATTTAAAATGACACTTAACGTCAGTTTTTAACATTTGGTACCACAACATAATCACCAGAGTGTTTTATTGTGTTAAAGCTCTAAGAAAACTTCACATTTTTCATTCATTTTTGCTCCGTTTAATGTATTTTTGCTACATTTCTCCCATTTCTGACACTTTTACATCACATTTCAATGCATTTTCTGCACATTTTTTCCACTTCCAAAACATTTTTAGCTCTTAATAACCCTTTCCACCACTTCTCCACCTAATGTGGTTTATTTTTGCCAATTAAAAAAAACAGGATATTTTCTGAACAATTTGAGCCAATTTTTGCTCAATTTTTACTCTTTTTTTTTTTCTACAACTCCACCAAACTCACCATATTTTAATGTATTTTTTATCACTTTTTCTTGCCATATTTTTGCTCCTTTTAATGTATTTTTGCTACATTTCTCCCATTTCTGACACTTTTACATCACATTTCAATGTCTTTTCTGCACATTTTTCTACTTTCCAGACATGTTCAGCACTTATAAACCCTTTCTACCACTTTTACACCTAATGTCACATATGTTGACCCATTATTGTCACTTTTAACCTCTTTTCACTATATTTTAGGTTTATTTTTGCCAATTTAACCACAATCACAATTTTTTGATGCCCATTATTTGCCAGTTTAAACTAATTCTGCCTCCATTTTTAAATTGCATTCCCCACAATTTGCTGCTTTTTTTATCAATTTCTGTGTTTTTTCGACACTTTTAACAAAATTATACAAGTGAATAGTTTAATCTAGTTTTTTTTTTTTCTTTCTACTTATTATGAAATACTGTCTGGATTATTTTGGGGGGCAATGGGCTAATGTTTTAAAGTCATGCAGGAGTTAAGCTGCAGAGACAAAGTGTGTGAACATTGATCGACAGATAGAATCCTGTTCCTTTTTAACATCCTCTTGTCCCCACGCCTGTCAATATTCTTATTTAATGCTAACGCTGTAGCTTGTATTCTTGTCACTGTGCCATTGTGGGAGTCATTTTTAGACATTTATGTTGAAGGAGAGAGGGATCAATGATGGTTTCTGTTTCCACACTCATTTTGTGGTCATCAGCATTTCTTGGGATGTGAGGATATATCCTAAATCTATGTAAATAAGATGGGATTAAAAAGGATACAGCACAGTATGAGCTCTGCTTAAACAATAGGGGGTGCTAGGACTGGAAGATACACACAGTATAGATCAAGGGTCACCAACATGGTGCCTGCGGGCCCCAGGTATCCCTCATGGACCATGTGAGGGGCCCTCAGGAGCTCTAGTCACCAATGAGTTCCATTTAAACCTGATTTACTCCCTATGATTCAAACTCGCACAGATAAATACATTAAACTGATGTAGTAATTAGTAAATACTGCTGAGAATAATTTAGTGTTAAATTAATCATCTTTAAATGTTTAATTTCACTGAAACATTGTGAGAAATGTTTTTAAATGTTGCAGATCTGGCGTATGGTCAGTGGTATGTTATATATAATATAATATGATATATAATAATATATATTTAAAAAAAAAAAACTCAAGGTGGATTTTATATACTATAATGAAACATTAACACAAAATGAAACATTTGCATACATAATGAGAAACCACACATTTTCAGGAAATTTACTTTGATCTCCTAAAATGTTTTGACTGTGAACTGCCAGTCTTCCTCAAAGGCGTCTGCTGATCATTTTGATGTAAAAAAAAAAGAAAGTTAAAACTCATATTTTATTTAAAAATAAAACAAAAAGAACTCGCTGAAATTACTACGCAGAAGTCAAGTAAACATCAAAGAGATCAGCAGACGCCTCTGAGGAAGACTGACAGTTGACTGTCGAAACATTGTCAGGAGATCAAAGTTATGAAAAACAGATGTCAGAATAAATGAAACCTGAACATGATTCAAAAAGAAGATAACAATAATTTGCTGGATTCATTTCTGTAGCTTTTTATTTCTTTATTATCTGAGCCTCTGATTAAAGGAAAACTGTGAAAATGTCCTGTTTAAGAAGTGCTTTTCTAACTGTAGCCCTTTGGACTATACAACGATACAGTACCTATGAAGGTTGGTGACCCCTACAGTAGAGTTTTAATAAAGAAGTGACGTCTCTTTAAACCTGAACCCTTTTCAAAAACACACTATTCATATCCGAGCACACGCATGTAAAATGATCCGAGATGAGTCAGCATCCATGTGTTCTCGTTGTAATCCAAACACATCACCTGATTTACCGTCAAAAAATATGTAAATTCAAAGCCAGGAATATAAATTACACTTTAAAAAAAGAAAGTCACCTCTATTTTGTCCACTGTATTAATTTTTTTACATTTATATAAATATATATATAAATTACATATATATATATATATTCTTTTTTTTTTTTTGCTTTTCATGGTGATAAAGGAACAAATGTGCAGTTTATTTTGGTTTGTAAGAAGGTTAGAAGAAGAACATATATTAGTTTAAAAAAATATTGACAATTTAAATAAAAGTATAATAATCTGTATTTTGACCAACGAGTTAAGCATTATTACATCCCATTCTTTAATTTGAGTTTTTTTTTTTTGTTTTTTTTTCCAAATACCATGATTCAAATTGAATAAATGTTGAGTGTATCCTTACACCCCTATTTCTTAATTAATATTGGTTTTTTTGTTTTTTTTTTGCCAGAACTGCTCGACCTAAACAGATGTTTTATGCCAATATGACGACTGGATGTTATACAGTATATAAATTACTGGACTAATGTGACTCACACACAAGCCACACAAATGATAAATCCAACATTAATTTCACCTTGACCTTCTAGTTTAATAAACTGCTACGAGGTGTGTAACTACTGCACGTAACTTGTGAAATGGGACAAAATGTGCAAGACAGTGAAGTTGTTTTTATCCTTGGTTTTATGAATCATCAAGGTCACCTTTTTATTCTGTTTTCATCTTTTCCTCTTTTTTTGGTTTTTTCAGGTACGAGTCGTCATCGTGGATGAAAACGACTGCGTTCCTGAGTTCCTACAGTCCATTTACAGCAAGGATGGCGTTCCAGAGACGGTTACAACGGCCACATCACTACTGCAAGGTGACGCTTTTCATCACAAGCTAACAAACAGAAAAAGGCAGGATGACATGTCCTTCTACACTGTGGATGTAAAGCTAAATGCTAAATCTCAACTCGCTCTGTGTGATTTATTTTTCATCACTCGTGTCCGTTGACGTGAAGCTAAACGTGATGTAGCTCAGACTGAGCCTCTATGATGTGCAAATATTTCACCAACAAAGCTCTGCTGGCTTTGCTTTCCCACAAAAACTTATTTTAAATGTTTGAAATGTTTTGAGTTGTCGTAGAAAACAAGAATTGCTGCTTTTTTTAAACAAAAGAAGTAAATTAACAAACTAAAAACCTTTAATTCTCTTATTATCCTCAAATTATCAGTATCTCCAGGATTTTGCGGCATTTAAAAAAAAAGTTGCATCATTTTGAGGCTTTTTTTATAAATTTGCCTAAACTGGTCAATTTGCCGAAAAACCTGATTGCCTATGAATTATTTCATAACAATGCAGAAAAGCGCTCAGATTCACAATAATTTAACAAAATATGGATGATTTCCATCACATTTTAAAGGTTTCCAGTGCAGAGGTTATTACAGAGTCAGTGTTTGAAACAAAAACACATTAAATAATAAAATTAATAAATGGTTATTTTCCTGTTAGAATCTCATCAATGCACTCATGACTTTTGCTACAAACGCTTTTGCTGCAGAAGAGTCTCATGTACGTGTGTGTAGAGATACCACCAGGGGGCGCAAGCACCAATGACCTTAGCCACTGCTACAGTTTTAAACGTACCTGTAATGAAGCTCTATTATAGATCATATATAATAGTAGATGTTTAATCAGGTTATGTTATTTAAAAGTCCTTCTAGAGCAGCAGGAGATCATTAAACTGTTGCGTTTGTCGGATGCGTTTGCGGCTGAAAAGACAACAGTCACCAAACAGTCTGTAACCAGACTAAATGGTGATTGTGGTCACACTGGGGGACTCCTGGCAGCTGACGGCTTCAGAAGTTGATGTGGCGTAGATTGGCGTCAGATTGGTTAAATGTGTGGAAAGTTGCTGTGACAGAATTGCAGGGACGCACAGAATTAGCAGGAATTGGCTGAATTTACATTAATAGTTGCAATCGCAACATCTTGATTTCCTGGAGGTTCTGAATATTATATAATATATAACACATTTGACCCTTAGGGTCAATCTGAAGCCAGGGATATTTAACTCCAGAAAATGATTTTCAGAAAATTGTTGACCAAGTTTTAATGTTTATTTTTTAATCCATAAATAAGGCCTTAATAATGAAACCTTGACCTGTTCTCTAGCGCCACCATCAGGACACAATTTTACATTAGAATTAATTTATCTTCAATAGTTTTTAATTTAAATTTTTGAGTATGATATGACCTTTGACCTTTCCTGCAATGCTACCATCAGGTCAAACTTTCAGTTTTACAGTTAGTGCATTTTTAAAGTCTTTCATCCACACATGCAGTACGTGTCTTACACAGCGTGGGGTCATATACACCCCAGAGGAACACTACTACGTGCAGTATATATTCAGCACAAACGTTCACTGTTACATGAAAGTGCTTGAATAAAAGAAAGACGTTTAAAAAACACAGTCTTTCTGAATCTTAGAGCATGTGTATTTTAACACATTTTTTTACCATGAGTTTTCTTAGTTTATTTTTCTAGCTGAGATACAAAAACTTCAATCTGATATGAAAATATAATGAGTATAAATAAGCTGTCAGTGTTATTGGTTAGGGATATGTGATGTTGGGATTTTGTGCCATGATCCAAATTGCTGATTTTATTTATTTATTTATTTTAAATTATCTTGCTCTTTTGACTGATTACTAATGTTATTAGATCATTTCTAATGATAATTTTTTTAATCTTAACTCTAATTAACAATATTATTCTGTGATTTAATTTTCATAGAGATTATCTCCTTGATAGAGAAGTTATGTAATACCTAATCAATATTACTCCTGAATCAGCTCGTGTAATGCTAAAGCTAATGCATACAGCACAATTAGTTGTATTAGGAAGACATATTGAATTTGAATTTAGTGTTTAGGTTCAGACACACAAATTAGAAAAGAAGAAAATCTGTGCTTCATATCAAATGATACATTTTGAACAGAATATTTCACAAAGATTGTGTTTTTCCCATAGTCGACCATTTTAAAATGATCTTAGTGGAAACATTTTTATGTTCAGTGTACAAACAAGTTTATCATCCCTGTAATAAACTGATGATTAAAGTCTCTCCAATCATTCAAAATTTTGCACATATCTTTCAAATGTTGGCATTAGCTACATGCTAATTAAGGCTCGCCGTCCAATCACAACAGGTGCATCATGGGAGGTGAGGATTCCCTCCTACTGAGGACACACGTTGTTATTGCTGTGAGTTAAAAATGAACAAAACCACCCAACATGTTTAAGAAGAGTTGTTTACAATCCATGAACCCTTCGTTCTTTGGTTATTTTGTTTCAAAACCAAATCAAAATAACAAGTAAACAGTGTGGTTATTTTGTTCTATTTCATCCTTACTGACCACCAGAGGCGTGGCTTTAGCACTGGATATCACGTATGCACTGGTCTAGCACCTACACGAACAAAGTCACCTGTGCCCCTCCGGAGTCTATAAGTTCCAGTGTCACCGGTGGATCGTTTCCTTGATTCTTCTCGCCCACATATGGTCGCTTGGACATTAGTCCCGTGAAAATTGTGGAGAGGAAAAACCCAGAACAAGTCGTGGTGTCAGCAGCCCCGCAACCTTTACAGGTTGGAGCTGCGAGCCTTTGTTCGCCCTCCAAGGAGCTGGAGGAGACGCCATAATACGGTATCGTATAACCGGCTTGTTTTTCTGCGTTGCCTTGACCGGTGCTGGGTTAGCCGCAGTTAGCAGCAGTGCCTTTGCTCTTGCTGACGAGGCGATTGCAGCCCTGGTCAGTGTTTTCACAGCTTTGGCTGTCACTTATGTTATTGTCTTACGCAGGGTTTAGTCCTCAGCTCGCAGCAATGCTGCCCTGCAGCTTTATTGGGGGTTTCCTCGCAGCATAGAACCATTAGAACCTGGTTATCCCGTCAAGCAGCAGCAATGCTCCCGCTCGAGCTGTTGGCGCTCTGCGCAGTATCTCCTGGTGAAGGCAGTGTCCTCCCCGGTGTACTACTGTTGCCATGGCCACTCCTGTGTGGACTGCCTGGCCCCGCTGGAATTGGAGGACAGTCACAATCTTTGCCCACCCTGTTTGGGCATTGATCATCTGAAGACAGGCTTATCCAAAGATTCATGCATAAACTGTGGCTACATGTCATGGTCAGTCTGAGAGAGGCCTCGGAAGGGGCCCCTGGATGTCCCGTTTCTCCCCTGCCAGGTCCCAGCGGTCAAACAACTGGCCGAAGGGGCTGGGTGGCCCCAAGGGCCAAGAGACTTATGGGTAATAAGCTGAGCTGGGGTCACATGTAAAGACCTAAAGGCTCTCCAGCCTGGAGCCGCCGCACTGGCACCTCCAGGGAGGAGGACCCTGGCCAATAAAGATGCCGTGTCCATTGCCGCATCAGCAACACAGTTTGCAGATCTTGAGGTGGGTTCCCCATCGCATGCCTCCGACTCGCTCTCCCGTTCCTCAGGGCAGAGCCTGTTGCACCCCTATGGAATCTATAATCGATCGGGCCCTAGCTTGACTGCAGCTTGATGCTCCACAGGAAAACTCTGCTCCCGTTAGCGCCCTTTTTAGACAACAACCGGCGCCAAGCGTCTTTTCAATCCCTCCGTCAGAGGACTATGTCAGGGAGCTTCACGCCTGTTTGAGCAACACCAAGGCGTTCTCCCATTACAACTCAGATGCCAGGGCCCTAGCAGCTATGCAGGACGACACCCAGTGTGGTTTGGGCCAAATATCAGCTATAGATCTGGCTATCGCGTCTCTGATAGTGTCTCCAGATGAGTCCTTAAGGCCCGACACTTAGTGTACGCGACCCCAGTGCAGGATAACAAATGACATGCTGTCAAAGGCGTACAATGCATCGGCCGGCAGAGATAGACCTCTTTGCCTCGAAGGAGCTCCAGCCCCCTCAGGCAAAACACTCTCGCACACGATTGGCAACGGGGCTTGGTCTACACTTTCCCCCCTCTGCCCTTGATCCTGCTAACACTACACAGGGTCTCCAAGCAGGGCCATTGGCTGCTTTTTTTGCATATTTTAATACCTTGAGCAACTAACAGCAGCCATTAACACACATGAAAGTTGATCACTAGAAACCAGGAACACCAGTAGAGTCATTACACTACCTCTGGTTCCTTTAATCACGTCATGTGCATGTTTTACATAATCTCCATTTAAAAAAAAAATGTATTTATGTATTAATAATGTTTCTATTCGCCATTTCATCAGTTGTGTGACGTATATGTTGCTCCTTTTTTTGTAGTGAAAGTCTGCCCCCGTCTGTGGGTCCCCTTTGTGTAGTGAGAATAAAACAGTAAGCTCTGGTCCATTGTTTCGCTTAAATATCCAAATATCACACAAAAAGAACAAGATTTAATTTTTAAACAGAAAAACGCTGCTTATCTGGTTAAGCCCGAGCGCCACGAGCTGGCATAGGACCTTTTGCTCTCGTAGTGGCCACACTACGAATGAAGGGGCGGAGCCTATAAAAAAGCCACGTGCCCATCAGTGACCAGGGACCCTTGCCATGTAGGCATGTCCTCGCACTTTCCAAAAATGTATAGTTCATGGTGCTCAAAAATGGTGAAACATTGTTATTGTGTTGGATTGTCTTTCTTTCTTTCTTTCTTCCTTTCTTTCTTTCTTTCTTTCTTGCGGTCTTTCTTTCTTTCTTTCTTTCTTTCTTTCTGTCTATCCTGGTGTTGGAACCAACTTACCTACTTTTCACCCACTGAACCATTATGTAGAGTCTCAAAAAACGGACATTGGCGCGTTAGCGCCCCCTAAAGAGTGAAGAGAATTCAATATGGGGCAAACATATTTTAACACACTCCTCCGAGGACGTTTCACTGACGGGCTCAAAATTGCTGGAGATCATCTAGAGAAGTGGAACATCAAAAGTTAACTATAGATGTTTGATAACTTTCATTTTGGCCAAAACCTTTTGAAAATTTACATTTTTTGAAAGTGTTCCCATTTGCACATACAAAATTTGATTTGCGTCAAATGTAAATCAGTTGTTAAACTCTCGGCCCTAAACCAGCTCAATGTGGGAATACGGAAATTGGTGCGTAAATACCCCCTACAGAGTGAAGACAATTTAATATGTGGAAAAAAATAAAAATAAAAATCTTTGGAATTTTTCACGAACTTTTGTTTTGGTCTCTCGATCAAAAAAGTGAATGTTTTATTTTTTATCGTGTTATTTTGTATCAAGATTCTCTCCATTTGTGTTAGAGAAGAGGCTCAAACTTTAAACACACTCCTCCTGGAGCTACTATTACTATGTACTACTACTATTACTACTACTATTACTACTACTAACTACTATTCTAACTCGTACTACTAACTACTACTATGACTACTACTATTACTACTACTAGTTACTAGCTACTAGTACTACTACTACTATACTACTACTACTATTACTACTACTACTATTATTACTACTACTATTACTACTACTACTACTACTACTACTATCACTACGACTACTATTACTACTACTACTATACACTACTACTACTATATACTACTACTACTATATACTACTATATACTACTACTACTATATATTACTATTACTACTACTACTACTACTATTACTACTACTACAACTACTACAGCAATGTTCTTGGATGTGTTAGTACAACAACAAAAATCATAAATATGTCTAAGTTTATATTCAATAATACATTTCTGTCCTAAACAAATCAATAATAATGTATTGGTAGATGAAATTCACTGTTATATTATGTTTTTTGTTTGAACTTGAGGGCAACGCATCGAAGGCGGCAAAAGCGGCGCTGCAAAGGCGGGGCCAATTTATTGTCGCTTGCGGCTATATTTTTGTTGTTTCTGTATTTCTGTTTAGATTTTACCTCCGTAAACCAAAAAAAAACACACTATTTGTTATTTTGATTTGGTTTTAAAATGATTGTTTACATACAGACGTAGCCTACTGGTTTTCTGTTGAACTGTTCATGTTGAAGCTCGTTAAATCCAGTGAGTAAATGAAGCCGTTCATCAGTGCATATCAAACATAGAGTAACGAACCCCTAAAACCACTTTTTCTGCTAAATCAAATGCATTTAAGTATGAACTAGTGTTGTTTATTGATCCTGGTCCAACTTTCAACAGTTTAGTCAAACTATTTCAATTAGTCGTATTTAGTTGTCAGTGACTGCCCTCTATGGGTTGAAGCCAGGATATTACAATTGAATGTTTCTATTGGCTGAGAACAAGATTGTGTGACGCCATTGGACCACGCCTTAAAACACGACATGGCGTTTTATTTTTTAAAAGTATATATATATATATCCACATATTGTTTGATTAATAAATACATAGTTTAATGAAATGTTGAAATATCTTAACCTTTAAATATACAGTAGATAATTAAAATAACAGCTTTCAACTTTACTTTATATTCGGTTTCTTCAAAATAAAATGCCATGTCGTGTTTTTACGGCCTGAGACCGTCGAGTCTGACAACTTTTATTTTGAAGCCTGAGGCCATATAATTTGATGGCACTTGGTTTGATGGTACCTCAGGATGTCCTAGAATGTTCTCAGTAATGCATCATTTTGTTGGTTTATCAGTACGTCTGTCCATTATAAAGACATGTTAACCTCTTTACTTAATTAAGCAGGTTAAAAGGCTCAGTGTCAGATTAAATGAGCGAGAGAACCCAGGCGTGCTAAAGCCTGCGCTAGTAGCTAGTAATCCTTTAATCGTCGTCAAAGCGGACCAACGTGCACACATCGTGCACAGAACCAACCAAAGGAAGCTAATTATCTCTGTGTTGGTAGAATCCTACTGTAGATCCTCCATCTACAAAATCAGACCATTACAGGAGCAGTAACGCTGATTCATTCGTACACCAGGAGAAATGAGTACTTAGTAAATTAAATATTGACTCCTGTGTGACGCGTTTGGCTGGTGAACTCTGTAGACGTTGGTGTTACACTTCATTGTTCACCAATCAACCTCAGATACATTAAAAGTGTTGTTTTAGTTCAGCTCAGATAAATGTGCAGCATTAGGAAGGAGTTAACACGTACACATTCACAAAGTGGACAATAATCTACATAACGGACTCTTAGAACACCAATAAAAAGGTGCGAATCTGGACACAAATGCCAAAATCCACGACTGATTTAGTGTAAAATGCTGAAGGAAAACATAAAATAGGACTGTTGAGGTCAGCAGTAAAGATAATTTATTAAAATAGAAACATTGTGCCGTGCTTCACCTGTTAGAAGATTTACCATCAAAGTTAGAAGCTGACACGCCTTTATTAGACGTGTTCAATCAATCTGTTGTTTCTCGTGTGTGGGAATGAAAATAAGTCGCTCTGTTTATACAAATATACATTAATGATCATTGCTGAATGATGTTCCTCTAACTGTGTGTGTTTGATTCTTTTATTTTACTGCCTCTAAAGCTCAGATCAAATTCACAAGGAAAACAAAGAAAGACAAAATAAAACAACATCCAACTTCACTAAAATATGACCCAGTATAATATACATGTTTCTCTCTTTAGTAAATGTGTTGATCAGCAAACATTTTCTATTCATCTATAGTTATTTATTTCATGTAAATAAATCATGTAAATGTCAAACTAATCTGTATGTTTAACATTGAGGTGCTAGCTGCTACATGGTTAGCATTGAGGTGTTAGCTGCTACATGGCTAGCGTTGAGGTCCTAGCTGCTACATGGCTAACATTGAGGTCCTAGCTTCTACATGGCTAGCATTGCGGTGCTAGCAGCTACTTGTTTAGCACTGAGGTGCTAGCTGATACATGTTTAGCATTGCGGTGCTAGCAGCTACATGTTTAGCACTGAGGTGCTTGGCTGAAACATGTGGTGTAAAATGGAACTTTGGGTGTGTCGGAGAAGTGAACCTTTTATAAAGTATATTCTTATAACCAAATAAACTTAACTCAGATGAAAATGTGATCCCTGGAACAGTGTTTGAAGTTAGAAAAAATAGAAGTAATCAGTACTAAGAATTACATATGCATGCTTTTCAACTGTTAATAAACCCCACCCCCACTAACTGTATAGTGCACATTTCAAAAGGTGAACAAAAGATCATGTGTGAAATCTAATCCTCGGAGTCTGTGCTACTCTGCACATGCTCAGTAGCTGCTCGATCTTTGCGTAAGAACTCAACACCTGATAAATATCTCCATGTTTGTTTGTTATTTTGTTCCTAACTAATTTTACATCTTCATTCCATTTTACTTCTCTGATACCAAACCATAACAATCACGCTAACGTAAGCATATAGCCAAATGTTGTATGACACGTCATGACATAGTGTTCATGGGAAATGTAGGATTAGGACAACCAGCAGGGTTGCCAGATACACATTACGTTTTAAAGTCTAAACACACAAAAGCCCTCAAATTTATTGGTGGAAAAACAGCCCAATCTGGCAACAATGACATGTTGCGTTGTTTCTGCAGCTGCCGATTCAAACAGACGCAATGTTTTTTGTTTCGTTCTTCACCAGCCAAAATAGCTAGTAACGCTACAATGTTACCTGCCAAAGTTCTTTTTTACCCACAGTTGGAGGGTATTCATTTTTGTCCTTTCTTCATTTTTTTGGCTATTTTTCATCTAAATAAGCTTGTTCATTTTTTTCCCTACATTTTGGCCTCATTTTGTTCCACATTTTGCTCATTAAACTACCCTTTGCCATTACATACCACCTGGATCCTCTTTATTTGCCCATTTCTTGGCCACTCCTGACTGCTTTTGGCCCATTTTACTCACTTTCCACTCTTTTCCTGCCACATTTGGACCATTTTTGACCACCTGTTAATGTCTGCTTCTACTCACGTCTCAAAAAAACAAAACAAAACGTGGTGGCCAGGAGCACTTTGGTGGCCAGGTCAACCCCTAACTGTGCCCCGTCCTGCTCCTCTTAGGAAGGTAAACTTTGTTCCATTTTCCAAGGTATTTACAGGAGTTCTGTCTTTTTTTTCGTCTACACATCATCCATCTCTCTTCTGAGTTGTTTCCGGGTTTGTTCCTGCTGTCAGCACTAATTTAATCTAATCTAATCTCTAATCTCATGAGAACTTCCACCCAGATCACTTCAGGTGACAGTTTCTGCTATGCTAGTGACAGCGTTCAGTTTATCTTTTAATTATAATGACATCATAAAACGGGATATTTACAGGAGAATACTATTACAGGAGGATGGTGGGAAACAAAGGTAAAATACTGTAGTTTCCTGGACAAAAACAGGAGATTTGACAGATACAGTGTGTGTTATTACACAAAAAAATGACTTTCAGCTTCGACACAACAACCCAAGGCCACGAGGGATTTATGGTTTCAATATATTCCAAAGGATTTGTTTAACTGTTTGTTTCTAATCTGTTTGTTTCTCTAGAGTTTGCAACAGTAAAGAAAAAAAAAAGAAAAAAGGTGTTTATTTGAATTTTCCTGCAGTCGGACTTTAATTAAACAAAGAAACGGTTTAATTCCCAGGGCTTGGATGAGGAGTGAAATAGAATTTGGCAGTTAAAGCAAACACTTCTGCTGTGTATATGTTTTATTCATGGTCACATATGTTTCTTGTGTATTTGTGTGTGTGTTTGTATTGTATGTGTGTGTGTGTGTGTGTGTGTGTGTGTGTGCGCGTGTGTGCGTGTGTGTGTGCGTGTGTGCGTGTGTGTGTGTGTACCTGAGCCAAATGCAATGGGAGGTAAATTGCAGTGTTGAGCTTGTGACGGCCAAGTATTCTTGTTAGTGTAAAATATTCTCATTCAAACCCCCGGTGGACGTTTGGGTTTTTCTGCAAAGCAATCAATGTGGACGTGCACACGTTCCCATCGCACCACGTGTTGAAATATGACGCGTCAAACCATTTACAGATAGAAGCACACGTTCATTTATTTCCTCCCATCACCTGTGAGTCGATACACAACAAAGCTATGGGCGGAATCTGACTAAAAAATCTGTTTTTTACTGCATTAGGAGAGAGTGAGAATACATTAGTGTGGTCGCATATTTAATTATTAATTACAATTATGGCCTAATTAGGGTCCATTGTCTGTAGAAACCTATTGTTCTTGTTTTTCTTGGGTATTTTGGGTTTGCCACTTAGATACCCAAAGTCTCACCAACATGTGCACACACCTCAATTATGTATTTTGACGCAATGAAAGAAATCGCTAAAAAAAATGCGCACTCGACACGCATTATAGACGCCAAAAAATACGATGCAACCGCACGACCGGCAGGTTTGCCCGATTCATACGAAATTCGCCACATGTATTGTTGACCCCAAGATGAACAAAAAGTTACCGATGACCCACGCCCAAAACCAAACAGGAAGTCAGCCATCTTGAGTCAAAGGTAAAAAATTGTGAAACGCATTTGCGTGAAGTAGTCAGAGGGGCTTCATCCGATTCGCTTCAAACTCAACCAGAACACTTAGGACCCACTGAAGATTAAAAATCATTGAAATAATTTGCGTATCTTTAACGGTTTGGTCGTGGCGCAGCCGCAAAGTTGCAATGCTAATATCTGAAGCACGCCACAATTTCTAAAAACCATAACACTGACACACAAAGTTCAATCAGCCTCATCTTGCCTTGCGTTTTTGACTGGCGCTATTTACGGTCATGTTCACTATTAGCAACTATTGCACGCCAAAATAAAAAAAAATGCGCATAACACTAATATACAAAATTGAAACCGCCTCATATTTGATACACATGATGATCCCTAAACATGAATCAATGTAATAATTACCCATCATGCCTTGCATTCCCAAAGGGCGCCGCTTTTCGTGGCACCTGACACTAACAGCTCTATAGCGGAAAGACGATATGTCGTGTTGACTTCAAAATAGCGTTGGATGAATCTTATAAGATGGGAGCAGGTCTCTGATGAAGAAAAAACAGGCTGTGATCAGTGGGAGGGGCCTAAAATGTCATGCCATCACATTCTTAATGGTGTCTCTGGGCTATTTTTCAATGGATTTGCATCAAATTCACTGAGATTTTTAACTGGTTTTCTCTTTCATACTGGGTAGTTTTTTAACTGTTGCCATTTAGCACGCCATAATAGAAAAACCACTATAACTCTCATATACAACGTTCAAACAGCCTCATATTTGATATACATGTTGACTGTCCATCCCTAAACAAGAATCAATGCCAAAATTACCCATCATGCTTTGCGTTCTCAGATGGTGCATGCCATATTAGAAAAGCGCTATAACTCTTATATACAAAACAGTCTCATATTTGATACACATGGTTTACCGACCCCAGCCACTCCTTTGGACACTACAACACCAGTCACGGCTTTAATTGTAATTGTAATTGTAATTTTAAAAATCTGCTGCTACGAGCTACCACTGAGTTTACAAGTGGTGTATATTAACATTATACAGTCATTCTTAATTCTTAGTCTTTTTAATAGGAATCATACAAAAAACTATATATATAAAATGATATTTTATACTATATTTTATTTTTTATTTTGCATACTTGATACACGTTGTAGGAGGGATAAAAGTCAGTAATAATAAATATGATTAACCACAACTGAATTCTATTCTGTTAAATATTTTAATTTTATAATGTATTTTATGTTACAATAGTAGTAATAATAATATACATACAGTGTAATAAATACATATATTGTACATTTATATAATTCAGTTTTGTTCTATTGCTAAACGTTAAGAGGCAACGTGATGAGAACTGAGTGTCAGTTGTGCCGTTATTTTTAATTATTATTTTGTTTTATCACAAAGTCATATTTGCAGACAATAATGAATTGGTTTTTATAGATGTTTTTTAGAACAGGTGAATGTAATAATGTCCCACAGCACACAGTGGTTTAAAACCACTGCTCTAGTGTGAAAAGGTTGGATTTGATGCCCTTGTTATTTGTGTTGGGCTTTGAACTCATCCGTGTAAAAATCAATGTGATTGTCACATTGGTGGAGGAGTGGATTAAAGTCACCCCCAGGGCACAAAACTGCCTTAATCCACATGTGTCCGTCAACGTGCACGCCCATGCATCTCATTGTCATGCTCGTCTCACTGTTCAGGAAGTTCAGGATTAGAGTTGATTTAGTTCATCAACAATTTCCCTTTTTATTTGATTTGATTTTATGTTGTTGTTGTTGTTGTTATGGGGTTATTCCAATAAATGGCTCATGCACTTCAGTCTCAAAAAATACTGAAAATGTTACCAAATTCCTAGTGAAAAAAACTAATAAACAATAAATGATTATCAGACACAGCCAATCTACAATAACCTCATGTAAAGGATTTTCAATATTAACAAGTGGTGAAAAAACTCAAAGTTTGGGTCTAAAACAAAATGCAAACAAAATAGTTTTATATCCCAATAAAAAGTAAACTTTATACTATAAATGAAAACAGATCAGATTTTTTCTTACATTCCCACATATGTTGTATGTTATGGAACAATGAATATTTCCATAGCGTGTGACCCGAGAACCAATGCATATACAGTATGTGACTAATCATTAGTGATATGAACAGTCTTCTGAAAATGGAAGTAAAATAAAGATGCATACCCCCCTCACTAAATTGTCCATATTCAACATATTTAATATGATTTCAGAATTTTCTGAGATGATAGTTTGTAGGTTCAAATCCCTAAACTAGATATTTTATCTTTATATTCATTCCCCAGAAAATATCCAAAACATTTTCAAATTTTGATAAATAATTCAAGTTTTTTTTGTTTTTGTTTTTGTGAATTCATCGTCATCTTTTAATAATATTTAATATGCTAATTAACATACATACTAATGCCTATTTGACATTAAACTCTTGTCCCAACTTATAACAGAATAGTTGAGCATAAATAATTGTCACAGATGTAAAATATGTTTTGCAGATTTTTTTCTATATTCTGAGAGAGTGGGTGGAGCTATATTATTATACCATATTTACCTTTATGTGATGGAGTTCCTGACATATTGGAAGATGAAAAAGAAGAGATGAGTGAAAATCAACGCATACTCATCACATATTAATCCAATCAAACTAAAAATATACAGTGTGACTATTGAAATGTTAAGGAACAATTTTAGAATTAGCAACAAACACATGCTTATAATAAATTTTACATATTACATTTGTCTATTATCTGTTTACCCACACATGTTTTATCACAGCAGGGTAAGTTTGGTCAATATATCAAAATTCCAGACATATTGAATGATTTGGCTATATAGAAAACTATAATAATCACCCATGACGATATATTTTTATTTTAATGCTTATTTCTGTATTGAAAAACTTATTTTAGGGAATTTTGCAGCGTCTCAGAATGTGAAAAGCTCATTTAGATGATCACTGAGTGCATTCTAACACAGACCTTCATCTGAACTCACTCACAGGTGCTGTCCATTGGAGAAGGGGTTCTCAAACATTTTAAGAATATTTTTGAACCATTTGAGCCCAGAGGGAAATTCACTGAACAATGTTGAACCTTTTCATTGCAACTCTTCTCCAAATACACAAAAAAGACAAAAAAAAAAGAAATCCATAACCACATGAAGTGAAAATTGAAATACCAAAAAATGTCTCCAGGCATAAAAAGCAATAAAATTACACACATCTCCAACCTAAATACACAAAATATCTCTAAAAACAACAAAAAAGGATACAAAATTCATTCAAAAACATCCAAAACAGCCACAAAATACACCAAATTATTGCAAAAAAGACAACAAATGGCAACAAAAACAAACAAATTGACAAGAAAAATAAACACACGCTTTGTTGTTCCTGTGTTGATTCTCAGAATAGTGATCATTAGAAACAGCAAAGTAGTCAAAAAGTTAAAAATATCTACTTATAACCTTAATGAGATGAAATATTTTGCCTATTTCTAAATTTTACACAATAAAAATTACAAAAAATTATCCAAAGCCTGATCCTATCAAACAGAAATTAAATATTGATTTTTTTTTAATTAAAAAGTTTATAAAAATTCTGCCCATTAGTAATAAAATATCCAAAGATCCATTTCCTGTTATAGACCTTAATTTAGTAATTAGAGCACAATGTCACACCTGTGCACATCTTACTTTATTTACACGCCTGTTTATATGTTTTCTGTTTTCTCTACGTTTACTTCCTCAGTATCGGCCAATGACTGCGACTCTGAGGAAAACGCTGAGTTGACGTTTTACACTCTGAGTCCAGACTTCACCATTTCTCCTCACGGGACCATCTTCCCTGCTGGACCCCTGGACTACGAGAGTCCCAACCACCTCTATGAGTTTGTGGTGATGGCCGTAGACAACGGGGAGGTCCCTCGCACCGGGACCACCACGGTGAGGATCAGGATGGCCAACGTCAACGATGAGGCGCCAGAGTTCTCCCAACACGTGTGAGTAGGACTTTAAAGAACTTCAGTTCATCTGCAAAGGAAATAACAGTCTCATACATAATATAGAACTATTAATAATAATAATAATAATAATAATAATAATAATGATAATAATGATAATAATGATAATAATATTATTATTAATAATAATAATAATAATAATAATAATAATAATAATAATAATAATAATAATAATAATAATAACAATAATATTAATAATAATATTAATAATAATAATAATAATAATAATAATAATAATAATAATAATAATAATAATAACAATAACAATAACAATAATAATAACAATAATATTAATGATAATAATGATAATAATATTATTAATAATAATAATAATAATAATAATAATAATAATAATAATAATAATAATAATAATTGCTTGGATTTATACAGGTATAGTGCTTTTTTCAAGTAGACTCAATGCACATACAGAAACCATTATTTATTCACACCAGTCACTCACACAGTCATACCGGTGATGGTAAGCTACAATGTGGCCACAGCTGCCCTGGGATATACTGACAGAAGCGTGGCTGCCATTTTGTGCCTATGACCCCTCTGACCACCACCAACATTCATACCCATTCATACGAGGCAAAGTGGGTATAGTGCCTTGCCAAGGACGCAACAAAAATGACTTGATAAAGCAGGATTTGAACCCCCAACCCTTCGGTTACTGGACAACCCACTCTACTACTGAGCCACGGTCGCCTATTTACCATGTTATGTCATTGGTTCATAGGTCGTACTGGTTCATATGTCGTACTGGTTCATAGGTCGTACTGGTTTATAGGTCGTACTGGTTTATAGGTCGTTCTGGTTTATACGTCGTACTGGTTTATATGTCGTACTGGTTCATAGGTCGTACTGGTTTATATGTCGTACTGGTTTATAGGTCGTTCTGGTTTATACGTCGTACTGGTTTATAGGTCGTACTGGTTCATAGGTCGTACTGGTTTATAGGTCGTTCTGGTTTATACGTCATACTGGTTTATATGTCGTACTGGTTTATATGTCGTACTGGTTCATAGGTCGTACTGGTTCATAGGTCGTACTGGTTCATATGTCGTACTGGTTCATATGTCGTACTGGTTTATATGTCGTACTGGTTCATATGTCGTACTGGTTCATAGGTCGTACTGGTTTATATGTCGTTCTGGTTTATACGTCGTACTGGTTTATATGTCGTACTGGTTTATATGTCGTACTGGTTCATAGATCGTACTGGTTTATAGGTCGTTCTGGTTTATACGTCGTACTGGTTTATATGTCGTACTGGTTTATATGTCGTACTGGTTTATATGTCGTACTGGTTCATAGGTCGTACTGGTTCATAGGTCGTACTGGTTCATAGGTCGTACTGGTTCATAGGTCGTACTGGTTTATATGTCGTACTGGTTCATATGTCGTACTGGTTTATAGGTCGTACTGGTTTATATGTCGTACTGGTTCATATGTCGTACTGGTTCATAGGTCGTACTGGTTCATAGGTCGTACTGGTTCATAGGTCGTACTGGTTCATAGGTCGTACTGGTTTATATGTCGTACTGGTTCATATGTCGTACTGGTTCATAGGTCGTACTGGTTTATATGTCGTACTGGTTCATATGTCGTACTGGTTTATACGTCGTACTGGTTTATATGTCGTACTGGTTTATATGTCGTACTGGTTTATATGTCGTACTGGTTCATATGTCGTACTGGTTTATAGGTCGTACTGGTTTATATGTCGTACTGGTTCATATGTCGTACTGGTTCATAGGTCGTACTGGTTCATAGGTCGTACTGGTTCATAGGTCGTACTGGTTCATAGGTCGTACTGGTTTATATGTCGTACTGGTTCATATGTCGTACTGGTTCATAGGTCGTACTGGTTTATATGTCGTACTGGTTCATATGTCGTACTGGTTTATACGTCGTACTGGTTTATATGTCGTACTGGTTTATATGTCGTACTGGTTTATATGTCGTACTGGTTCATAGGTCGTACTGGTTCATAGGTCGTACTGGTTCATAGGTCGTACTGGTTCATAGGTCGTACTGGTTTATATGTCGTACTGGTTCATATGTCGTACTGGTTCATAGGTCGTACTGGTTTATACGTCGTACTGGTTCATAGGTCGTACTGGTTTATATGTCGTACTGGTTCATAGGTCGTACTGGTTCATAGGTCGTACTGGTTTATATGTCGTACTGGTTTATAGGTCGTACTGGTTCATAGGTCGTACTGGTTTATATGTCGTACTGGTTCATAGGTCGTACTGGTTCATAGGTCGTACTGGTTTATATGTCGTACTGGTTTATAGGTCGTTCTGGTTTATACGTCGTACTGGTTTATAGGTCGTTCTGGTTTATACGTCGTACTGGTTTATACGTCGTACTGGTTTATACGTCGTACTGGTTTATAGGTCGTACTGGTTCATAGGTCGTACAGGTTTATATGTCATACTGGTTCATATGTCGTACTGGTTTATATGTCGTACTGGTTCATATGTCGTACTGGTTCATAGGTCGTACTGGTTTATATGTCGTACGGGTTTATATGTCGTACTGGTTTATATGTCGTACTGGTTTATATGTCGTACTGGTTTATATGTCGTACTGGTTTATATGTCGTACTGGTTTATACGTCGTACTGGTTTATACGTCGTACTGGTTTATACGTCGTACTGGTTTATAGGTCGTACTGGTTTATAGGTTGTACTGGCTTTTAGGTCGTACTGGTTTATAGGTCGTACTGGTTTATCTGTCGTACTGGTTTATCGGTCGTACTGGTTTATCGGTCGTACTGGTTTATAGGTCGTACTGGTTTATCTGTCGTACTGGTTTATAGGTCGTACTGGCTTTTAGGTCGTACTGGTTTATCTGTCGTACTGGTTTATCTGTCGTACTGGTTTATAGGTCGTACTGGTTTATAGGTCGTACTGGTTTATCGGTCGTACTGGTTTATAGGTCGTACTGGTTTATAGGTCGTACTGGTTTATCGGTCGTACTGGTTTATAGGTCGTACTGGTTTATAGGTCGCTGTTCGACAAATGTTCTTTTTTTTTTCTGGAAAAATGTATAGATGCTGTAAGTTGTTGCCTGAATGTCAGGCTGTATATAACTGACCCTCGCTGGAGTTTATACTACTATTTAAATATACTTCATGCATCTGGAACCTCCAGCGTTAAAAACCTTGTTCACACTGAGGCTAAATATCGCTGTTGATTCTCCACCTTTACTTTGAAAGTTCTAAAAACATTTGAAGTGAGAAAGTGACCAAGTAGAATATCAACATGTGCTCATTAGATCCATAAAACTCACGTAGACACATCCATTGTGCTACTGACTAAACTTCCTGTTAACTTCAAAATAAGAGCACAATTTACAAAAGAGTTAAAAAAAATAAAAAGACGAGAAGAGATGCTTTTATTTTGAAAAGGGGATGTTTGATTTTTAGCTTGGTGCCCTGTCACAGACTGAGTTTACCTCCGTACTGAGATGTACCCATGCAGGATTAGCCATCACATATATTACTGTACTGATTTAAAAAAATACTTAAAACATCACATCAGTCGATTATCGATTAAAAAATCGACCAATGAAAAAAAAATATGATTGTCATGATCAGATTTATATGAATACAACAGGTTATTATTGTAAAGTTACATTATGTTAACTGTTATATATATATGTAAATTATAATCATGTTTTTTTGCTAATTAAATGACTGTTCACCATGAAGAAGATGAACCTGTCTATCATTTCTTTGTGGCGTTGGAACATCTCCTGCCTCGTATATTGAGCAGTTGTACATTTTTACCCAAGAAAAGGATCCATTCAGCACTCGTCAAATAACATTAGCTTTGAAATTAAATTTTCAATCTCAGCACGGCAGAAGTAGCAAAAATTAATTTTCCAGTAGTGCACATGCTCATAATCAATCTCAGTACGAGGTAAACTCAGACCGTGATACTGGTCCCAGGATCATTTTACATTCAGCTCCTAATGCATCATGGGACGATTGAGTATGACTAGAGTATAGTATAGATATGACATTTACAAACAGCCAGTGTTTAACGATGACATCCTGTTTGCTGGTTCTGGTCACCATGACAACGGATCAGATTGATCCAATCTGATGTTGCTTTAAAACAACGTCTGAAATTGATTATGTGATCATGGATATTAAAAAAAGGGATTACCAAATCCAGATCAATTTCATCAGAATAATGTTTTTGTGATTTAGTGTGAATAGTACGTTTTCTTTATTACAACAAAGCTACTGTAGGTAACATTATGTAGAATATTTCTGCAACAAGGTATTCACAGTGAGTAATGTATGGATTTAAAAACATGACTCAGTAAAAGAAACATTTTAAATTCATTTTAAAATCATAAAAACAGCTCATTTAAAATATAAAAGAAGTAAAATAAATAAGCCTGCATTACTGTGTTTCACAACAGCAATAAGTAATTGGTGAACGTAGTGAATAATGTATATTATTTCTGAATGTTTTTGGCATTAAAAAGCTTTTATTCACTGTTTTGCCACCGACATGTGGCTCAGCACGGTGCCATCGTTGTTATGAGACGTCACACAGATGTTTTTAGAGAAAGTCTGACTTTGTGTCAAACTCATTTTAGTTCAGGAGCCAAATACAGAATAAAACAAGTCATTTCAACATCATTTTTACTCAAAATACAAAATATGTAAGAAACTAGCAAAATAAAAGCAATATGTGACAGATATCAGTCTATACAGTATCTACACTTTAAATTTCCTAGATTTTGTGACCAATTTCTATTTAATTAAGGAAAATATGATGTCATAAATTGAAGAAAATTGAAGGATTTGATTAAACAGTTTTTCCAACAGGAAAAGCGTGAGCACCTGCAAATATTGTTGATCCACAACTATATTATTTGGACATTTACACAATGATTCATGTTTTCTGTCAGTTTATTTTTCTCCTGAGGGATGAATTAGATGCTCTCGTGGGCCGGATTTGGCCCCCTTGCCATGAGTTTGACACGTGGTGTAGGAGCTATGACTCCAGGTGGTGTACCCCAGTTGATAAACACAGAGTTCTGAGTAGCATTGAATGTATACGAGGACAGAGTGCAGCCTGTGGGCGGGGCTTAAGAGTCCACCTGTGGGGTGCAAGCTGCTGATTGGCTGAAAAGCTTTCACTCAAAGCTTTGCTTGGGCTGGTTATTGGATGAACAGCACCTGTGGGTGGGCCTTGATTCAAATCTGTGGTGCTGTGGGTGCTGCAGAATCAGGGACGACAATCTGACGAGGAGTGAGTGGTGGGCAGGTTTTTTTTAAAAAAGGAGAATGTGTGATTGAGGGGCGGATTAAGATCTGAAATAATGGGTGGTAATTCAGTTGCTTTTTTAAATCCTTTAGTGACACAGTTTCCTCACCTGTTGCGCAGAATTCACTAAGATTGCAGCAATGATTAGTGCACGAGCAGAACTGGTGCAGACCGCCCCTATTTAACTCATTCAGTGCCAGCCATTTTCAGATGTTCTACCCCCCTCAGTGCCAGCTGTTTTTGAGCATTTTGACTTTATATGATTTTAAAGACCCACAGAATATTTTCTACTATGACTATCTGAAATCTGACACAATATTCTGAAAGATTGAAGTCTCTACGTTTATCAAAAAAAAATTAAAAAAATTTCTGACTTGTTTTGTTCTTTTGTAATCAGCCGTTGAATAGAGCAAGTTTTACACAAATGTTCAGTTTCAGAGCTAAAAGCTGAGAAAAAAGACTTTTTCTAAAAAAAAAACCCTGTCAGTGACTTTAAAGCTATTTTTTTTATTAATGACAACTCTAACATCTGAACATTGTTTCCTTCTATAAAACATAAAAAAAAATCACTGAGACCAAGCTTTTGATGGCAAAATTATTATTATTTTTGCTATCTATGTCAGAGTTGAATGGATTTCTTACTGTATTTTGCCGTTCCTCCAACTTTCTCTCCTGTCAGTCTGCACACACGCAACTTCCTCTTCCTCCGGTCATGCAGAGTGTCACTGCGTTCCCCATTTTTTATAGTTTTATCTCACCATCACCACACTATCCATGAGTTCCACACATGCTCTGGTCAAGTGTGCACTGCAGGGAACGTCAACTCTGTACGTAGCGCCATTTTCTGTCTCGTAAATGCCTTTCCTCCTCTCCCTTTGAGCTCTGCTGAGCATGGATAATCTCTCATCCAAAGGTGCGCTGCTACCTCCTACATGTCACTTATTATTTTGCTATCTGGCTCACAGGCTGGGGGTATTTTGTACCCCCCCATCACCCCCGACACACAGGGATGACCCGTTTGGCCCGGTTAGTTGATGGTTTTATCTCACCATCTCAACATTATCAATAATCCACTCAGGTCCACACATGTTCTGTGTTAGTATGTGGTGCTGTGAGCTACTGGATACTTCACAATATCACTCTGTAGCGCCATAATCTCACTAGTTCCTGCTTCTTCCTGCTTTGCTAATGCTAGCATCAGTGGCTAATCTCTCATCTAAAGGTGCGCTGCTGCCATCTTCAGAGCACAGTTGGTCACTACAACACCCTACAGCTTAGATATTGATGGGGAACCTCCGCCAGGGTGTTTTCTAGTAATCTCCGTGAAAAAACGCAAATGACGAGTTATCTCGTCAATGGCACTGAGTGAGTTCAATGATCGTTTTGCTCGTTTAATGTGGAGACGTCAGTGCGCACAATCACACTGACTGCTGTCTGTTGAACATTAAATAATGTAGAAAAATGAATGAAAAGGTTTTTTTTTTGTTTTTGTTTTTTTAAACAACAATTTAAAAACCAAATGATATTTTTTTTCCCCATCATTTAATGTGGCTGCTCCATTTGGTCCTGTGACGTTGCTGCAATCAGTGCATGAAAAATAGGTAGAATAGGAGAGAAACCGTCCTATTGATCAACCACTGATTTGAGTTAATACAGCTACACAGTCTGTCAATCAGTCTGCATTATTTAAAGAAAATCTACTGACCATCATCCAGTAGGTTTGAGCAGCGCTGTGCCACGCGCACACTCTCATATGTGAACATTGTGCCGTCAGTGATCACCATCTGATCTGCTGATTCTGGCCTGACATCAACACAACAAGACTTTGACGATCAAAACATGGAGAGAAAGGAGATCAGTGGAGCAGTGAGTTCATAGATGCATCGATCCATGGTCATATTCATATAACTGGAGCCTTTTTCCATCTCCGCTATGTTTTCTGTCAACTACGTGTATGTTTGCACCTGCTTCTCATTTGTACTAAAACAATCAATGCAAACAGTTCCAGGTTTTATGAATCACATCGCATCCCCTGCATTCATTTATTTGCATTTCCTCCTCCCATATCTGCCTACTATGCATATTCATTAGAGGGAAACGCGCTAAATGGAATGAAGGCACATTCTGACGTGCTGAAGATGCACAGTCCTGACTCCCTGTCCTTTGTACTCCTTATTAGCGCATGGAGTGACGTTTGCACACATTTTAACAGCACTAAACCTTTAGTGAATCCACCCCTCAGGTGGAAAAGTAATGAGAGAAACAATAAGTGTCCAAAGTGCCAGAAAATCATCATGATAAATGACACATTGGTAAATCATTATATGATGATGATTTATAATTTAAGGGACACAATCTTCACTTCCTTTAAGGTATAATACAGTCTGTGTCGAACACTGGAGCAATGGGCTAATAATAGTGGTTTAAAGTTGAGTTTAAGTTAACTTGCTTGTCAAAATCCAGTCAAAAGGCCATAAAGAGTTAATAAAAACCTCTTGAGGAGACTTTCAGGGGAAAAGGTGTGGGAGGGGCACTTGCAGAGCTGTGTTAATGATCATATTCCAGGCCTGTATGGGAGCCAAAGAATATTTAATAACCCAGCTGCTGCAGAAACTTCAGGTCTGAGAACATTCAGCAGAGCTTTTTAAACCTCCAGTAGTATCTCTGCAGGTGGAGCTCAGAGAGATGATCCATCACACTCAACTAATGATGTGTTGCTGGGTCAGTTTACAACAGCACAAAGATTCATACTCGACCAAATTAAAAGAACATAGGGAACAAGACCACGCGTCAGAATGTGTAAACAGGAAGTTCTCTCTGTCACAGGTTTTTCTCTACCTTCTTCCTGCATCTAATAATTGAACAGCTCTGAGGACAGATGACAGGAGTAGTACTATTTCACTGTGGTTTATTCTAGTAACACTCAGAACTACAATATTTGCATTTCCCAAGGAAAGTGCAGGTGCTAGCCCGCGTCACACTAACCAGAACAAAGAGGTCAGAGCACATTACTCCACTTTTAGTCTTTATATTAGCTCACATAGTGAAAATGAAAACCAACATCTTGTGAGCAGGTTTGCTAGTGCGGCTACTCAGTTCAGCTTCAAAATCAACATTAAAAAGACAAAGTGCTTAGACCTACCACTCAAGTTTCAGACTGCAGCTGCACAGCCTGTGGTGATTAATATCAACACTGAACCATTTCCATCATGACAACACTTCACATACTTAGGAAGCACCGTTCCAGAGAATGTTAGATTAGATCAGGAGATAGCATTTCAAATGGGAAAGGCGAGCACAGTTTTTGAAAAACTACAGGGGTAAAACCGACACGTAACCATCTGGGCAAAGTGTACGGTATACAGTGCAGTTGTTCTGTCAGCACTTTTATATGGCGCAGAAACCTGGACTATATACAGGACCCAAGTCATCAAACTACATGGATACATGATGCTGCAGCTAAGACATGCTAATAAAGAAGAACTTAAGATGGTTAGGACATATAGAATGAATGGATCATGAGCGTTTGCCAAGACAGCTGCTCTACTCTGTTGAGCAAGGCATGAGAAACCAAGAAAGACCTCGGCTTAGATTTAAGGACTAAAAGAAATATGAACAGTAAAGATATAGAACTGGATAAATAGAAGCAGAATGCATTAGACAGGCAGACATGGAGAAATCTGATAGGCAACTGAAGTCGAGCATTAAACAGCCATAGTTGTTTTCAACTGACTGCATTTGATAACATTGGCTCCCAGTCAGCCTCAGAGGAGACTGTAAAGTTCTGCTGCTGGTTATAAATGTGTGAATGGGTTTGGTCCAGAATACATCAGTGAGATGTTAGTCAGGTATGAACCCAGCAGGTCTCTCAGATCTATGGACACAGGTCAGATAGTGGAGCCCAGAGCTCACAGTAACCATGGTGATGCTGTGTTTAGTTGTTATGCTGCAAAGAAGTGGAACAAACTGCAGCAGAGCTGAAGTCAGCATCACATGTGAACATTTTTAAATCAAAGTTAAAGGAACTATTTTTCTTTACTGCAGATGATTGAGAGAGATTTATAGTCATGTTGTTGATGTAATGTTTGTTGATGATTTTAAATGTTTTTACTGATTAGTAAATACAAGGCAAATACATTTGCTTTAGCACTAACCTAGCATTAGTTGATAAATAGCGATAAGCTTGAAAAGGTTGAAGATGTTGAAATGCGTTGAAAGTAGTTTAACTGAACGTGTTAAAAGTCAAAATGGGCTGAAGAATGGCTGGGAATTTAAAAGTTACAAATGATAAAAGTGATAGCATAAATATTGGGAACTTTCTGAATTTTTTGAGAGCTTATTTGTCAAAAAGTTGAACGCAGATGGAATTAAAAATGGTTAACAATAGTGAGGAAGGCTTCTGTATTCTCATTAAGTTTCAGCAGTTTAAGCCCACAGGTGGGCTATAGTAGTCTGTCTGTGTTTCTCTGTCTGTCTATTGTCTGTTCTCTGTCAGTGTATCTTCATATCTGGTTCCTACATTTTGCACCGTACACAGGACAGTCTGGTACAGACGTGATCTAGCCATACATATCTCTGTGTCAGGGCCGGCCAGACATAAGACATAATTTACATTACGTTAGTTACTGTAACCTCTAAGAGCTTTAATATCTGAGTTAACATGTTTTTCAATATCACTGTCTCATTAAATATCTCACATAGAAATATATTTTAGTAGAATGTTCTTTATATACAGTAGTGCCTCACTATATCGTGGTTCATCTTTCGCAGCCTCGGTGTTTCGCAGATTTGTTTTTACAGTGCAATTTTGCATGCATTTTTTTACAGTGTATGATTGCGCATTGTGTTCTGTGTCCTGATTGGCTCATGCTGCGTTCACCCACCAGTGATACATTCAACACGGTGAGTTTCACTACCTGCTGAAGTGAGGAGCTGTGCTCCTTGTTCTCCTCTCATAATCATAAACCACCAGTGAAAAAAGCTGGTGTGATTAGCGGCTAATGCTATGCTAGCTCAGTGCTACAGAGAAAACTTTTACCTGCTACTACCACCTCCTCACTGATTCTCCTCCACACCTAATCCTTCCTAGTCCGTTCCCGGTTATAAGGGGCGTGTCCTACAGCTCCAGGTGGTCACACACAGCTTCTACTCCATGGTTGATTGGGTGAACAGATCGGTGTGCATGTCGACGGCCTGACGTCATCATCAACAAAGACTCTGGATGTGTTCGGCATCACTCGTCACGGTTACATGACGTTTTTTTAATTCAGAATCATTTATTCCGATTTAAAACGTGCTTCGTGTTTACATAGAAATAGTCATTCCTGAACGAGGTTTACATGGAAAACTGGTTTGTTCGGCTTTCGTTAATTCCGCTTTAGGTCTGGGGGTTGGGAAGGCTGATTGGACGGGGAGAACGTGACGTATCATGTCAATCAGGAAGAACACACAAACCTGGTGTTGTCGGCTGTAACACAGAACACCACACATTGGAACTGTTTTCACCTTTATTTTGATTGTAGTTTTGAAGTAGCAGGTCAACAATAACACACGGTTTCAGTTCGGACCGTGGAGCAGAAGAGAGATATGAACTAATCACTGGTAAATAAATCCAGTAAAAGTCTGGAAAACAATAACCAGGAATAAATATTATCTCCCTGGTAAAGACAGTAGCTCTAATAACTGGTAAAATGATAAACTGATGGTATTACAGCCTGTGAATGCAGTACAGGGGACGCGTTTACTCCGCCTCCAGGTCCTAGGGTTAGGGTTAGGCCTTCCAGTGAAGCCTGTTCTGTTTACCGTGTTTAATAAGTCTGTGTGTGTTTGATAAGTCAGTGTGTGTTTGATAATTCTATGTGTGTTTGATAAGTCAGTGTGTGTTTGATAAGTCTGTGTGTGTTTAATAAGTCTGTGTGTGTTTGATAAGTCTGTGTGTGTTTATAAGTCTGTGTGTGTTTGATAAGTCAGTGTGTGTTTGATAATTCTATGTGTGTTTATAAGTCTGTGTGTGTTTGTGTGCAAGTCTGCATGTTTATGCCTCTGTCCATCCACTCTTTTCATTATATCCATGTCTTTTAAGGCTCTTATTGAATAGTCTAGGCTGGCGTCCAGGCCGCCGCCATCTTGGATTATGTCGTCACTTGCGCGTCATCACGCAAATCAATCCGAATTAACTTAAAGCGGAATTGGGCAAGTGAAGTGTTTATAATAAACCAACCACCTCATTCAGAATTAACTTTCCCATGTAAACGTCTGATCGCTAGCAATGTGACTCTGATGTGCGGTATGTAAAATAAAGCTGACTACTTTACGAATTACAACTATTGCAGGTTATTTTTTAGAAGGTACTGTATAGAAAGAAGAAACCTGAATGTTAAACATTTTTGTAATATCTCTACATATAAAGTCCATATGAAACCTTTCATTTCAGCGTTGCCAGGTAATCTGCTCACAGCTGCTTCTCAGTTTAACCTTTAGCCACCGTTAGCTGCTGCGGCGCCAGCTCTTCTTCTGTGGTTGATTTTTTAGTGGAGGGACGAGGTTGGTTTGCAGAGACAGTGAGCATGTGGGATTGCTGTAATTATAGGATTTATTCATATATTCATTTCATTTATTTATTGTGCACACATTAAAGAAAAAACAACATCCTTCTCAACTCAATACAAAAGCCCCCCATCCCCTCAAAATACCCCCCCAACTTTTGATGTTTTAATATCTTATCACACAATATATTGTCCAATCTTTATTGATTACACATGGTTTGGATTTTATGTTGCAGAACAAATCACAATTTAGCAACATATTTTTATAAGTGTTGAAGGAAACTGGCGAAGCGTGGGAACAGACACAACAACCACTTAAACAAACACAATGACGACAAAAACACAAAAAACAACCACACATTACAGAATTGCCCCAAAGACACACTAACTGTTAAAAATAACAGAAAAGCTCACATAATTACAACACACAAAAAAAAAAAACACACAAATTGACGAAAAACTGACGAAACAACAAAACCAGACAGACAAAAACAAATATTGATCATCGATCAGATACAATCACGTTTGTGGCCCCTGTTGTAATAAAGTGGCCCATCCCTGCTGGAGAGCAAGGCACTGCAAGAAATAAACATTATTTCACCCTCCTATTATGGACCCCATTCAATGTTTGTCACTCAACAAATAAGAGCTAACTTTTTTTTTTATTTTGCTTCATATTTCATGACTTTTCCTAACTTGATTGGTATAATTGATTAAAATTATCATTATGATAATTTTTAACGTGCTGAACACATTTGTGTTCCTCTGGGGTCAATTTGACCCCAAGCTGTTTTTGCTGTGTTTGTGTGTGTGACCTTACACCCCCACACCTGGGGGAGGGGAAATATTATATACAATATGCAGTATGAATGTGCACCCCACATTAGAAAATATGTGGATTAAAGAGTTTCCAGATCCACTAACTCTAAAAGTGAAAGTTTGTCCTGATGGTGGCGCTAGAGAACAGGTCAAGGTTTTATTATCAAGGACTTATTTATGGATTCAACAAATAAACAAAGTGTCTCTGGGGTCAGATTGAGCTGAATGGTAAAATGTTAGTGATATTTGAGGGTTCAAAAGCTATCAAATAAAAGACATTTCTGTCGTAAATGTATTTTTTAGGTTTTGTTTTCACAGCAGAAGCTGATCTTGAGACTTTTCAAACTTTCTTTGAACGATTTGTTTTATTTTTCAGCTGTAACTTGTGTTTCTATGGATGTTTTCTTTCTTCTTCTATGGTGTTTATTTCTTGCACTTTCAAACACTTGCCCTCATCCAAAACCTGAAGAACTTTAAAGAATGTTTTTTTGGTTCGAGGACATGTTTACCAAGGTGAGACTAAAACAATTTCTTATTTTTACCATTGATTTTAAAATGTTGTGTACTTAAAAAATTGAATCACCCACATTAAACGTCTCAAGGCCTTATTTTTTTTATTATTATTATTTTTTTTTAACTTTGACTAAGAATCTAACCAAGGTTTATAAGTTTGTGTTGGTTTTGATCAAAATAAGGGGAGATTTTAACTGAAATATAACTTTGTGAACATCTTGAGGTGATGATGTAATATTAAGTAAAGCTGTAACGTGGGTTTATATCAATACGAGGCTTTACACTGATATTCTGCATTTTATGTAATTAATGTGATCGGCTGTAATGTCTTCATTCACCAATCCAATCAATGACGTCATTGTCGTGATGAAACTTTCTGTAGATGATCTTATTGCATTGTTTTATTGTCTCATCCAGGATCAGCTTTAGGTCATTCTGTGCCCTAATAAAATAAATAATTATATTTTTTTAATGCTGTATACTGTATACACAGTGTGTACACAGGACCATCATCACCACTATCATTTAATTTCTTTATTATCTATTGAATACCTTGATACGCTTCCTAATCAATGAAAAATATAACTTTTTTTGTTTCAGTTTACCCCTTATTTTTATCTTTTTCAAATGGTAAAATGTGTATGAATGTTTTACTCTTTAATAACTACATATGTGTTGAACTGTACATAGAACTGTAACATGGTTGAACAGTTGTGTGTTAAATTCTAATTGATAATTTTATAAAAATTTCCATGGTAATTACAAGGTCAATTATCTAAACTCAATTACAATTTAAATATGATTATGACAGCAACAGTTTTTTAAAATTATAATTACAGTTATAATTACTCCATAATTGTAAATAATTATCAATTACGCAATAACAATTTATATGTTTTCCAATTCAAAAGGTAACGGAGTGGAAAGACCATCATTCAATGTTAAACAAACATTAGCTGCTAATGCTAATACAGCAGAGCTAACATTAAGCTAGCTACTGATACCTTTACATTACACCATAATTTTCAACATCACAAACGTGCCCTAATGAAAATGTCAACCATATAAGTTAAACAGAACCTTAATATATCTGTCATATTGTGTTTATTTGAGACTAAAAGTTGATATAAATGATTTGTTTCTTAGATTATTAACAAGGTTTAGTTATTTTGTTTTAGAGCAATCATTTAAAGTGCATCAGTTCCACTTTTTAAACTCATTTAACGCTGTCTGATGCTCCTGTTTTCAGATGTGTGTATGCAATAACTTGTAAAACAATAATATCTAATATTGATATTGATTGGTTCACAATAGTATTATTTTGTGCATTGTGAGACATTAAGGTAATATTAAAGTACGTTTTAAATCAAAGTACAGTCATTGGTTTCTTTCCAAAGTCGATCTTCTTTTGTTTTTTATTAAACATGATGTGTTAGTTTTCTTGTTGTAATGTTTTAATGCAGCTTCTGTCGTCCTCCATCACTTTATAACGTCAGGTCGGGTGTTACCTGTTATTGTTCGGGGACACTTATTCCTCCAAATTGGATTTCTTTGATAGAAACATATTTGTCATTCTTTGTTTTTGTTCTTAAAATTAAATTCATAACAACAGAGTTGGATTTTGCACAACAATAAATAAATACTGTCGTCTCTGAAAGCCATATCACGTCTACTTCACTGAAGGGCTCGACCAATAAAACGCCACTATCTGGGTTTGATTAAATCTGTCTTCAGAGGCACACAGTAATACTCTGGTGTTGTTTACACGTCGTCGTCTGGTTTCACTGTTGCTTCCTTTGAAAAACTCAACAATCTATTCAGGAAAAGTCAAGAATTAAATAAAAACATTTTAATACATGCTTTAATGTTTAACCAGCCGACAAAAATGCTGAAAAAATGACATTACTTTACAAACTTAATGCATCTCACCTGCTATGAATGAGTAACAGGTTGCAAAAAAAAATGGTCCAAAAGTGGAAAAAATGTGGCAAGAAAAGTGTGAAAAGTGACTAAAATGGGCAAGAGTGGTAAAAAACAAAATGACAAAAAAGAGGAACCAGGTGATATGTAATGGCTTTTAATGAGCAAAATGTGGCAAACGATAGTGAAAAAAGGCAAAGATGTGGAAGAATGAAAGGAGATAAGAAACAAATGGTATTTTTTATGCAAAAGGAGCTTATTTGGACGAAAAGCGGCAAAAAATGGTTAAAGAATCGACAAATAAGTAAAAAAAAAAACTTGCAAAAATGTTAAAAAATGGATAATTATGGGCAAAAAGAAGCTGAAATCTGAAAAAAAAAACCCAAAAAGTGTCAAATTCTTTGGAAATGGGGCAGAAATGAGAAAAAAAAGTTGCAAAATGGCCAAAGAGATTAAGAAACGCATATCTGTGTAAGAAACTTAACTTTCCTGTCCACAATGAATTCCATATGAAATTTAAGACGATCAAATATAAATATGAAGAAAAAAATGTATTTACATAAATGTGTAATGTCTAGGTAATAAATATACACAGGAAAATGTGCGTACATTTAAACTAGTTTTAGTCAATTAAGGTTTTAGTTTAATCTGTTACAGAAAGTCAACTTGTAATGTGATGTGTTTGATGTCTGATAGAATGTGACCTGGTCGTTTTAACAGCTGATATGTATCAGATTTATATCAATGTATGAAAGTGACCTGGGTCGGATTAAACACATAGTTTAATTAGAATCAACCTGTAGCAATTGTTCTGGTTGGATTTAATCTCATGTGAACATTATAAGTAGTTTAAATTTCATTAGTCATCAGTTATATATTAAAGACAGGGTAGGTATTTTTTTAAAACTAGCATGATTTTGAATGTAGCATGATTCGTGACCGGTTATGCGCTTTGAGTGTGGGCTCGTGCATGCGTGGGGTTGTTTACAGGGAGACGTGATTGGTTAAGAAAAAACAAACCATCTTTTTTCATTAGTCAAAGTTTTTACAAAATTACAGCTGCTACAGATGATGGATTTTCTTCGTTCCTGTTTCAGAGCACCTAAGATCTTAATTTCTGTCAAAACATAAAGACAATTTCAACCAAAAACTTAAAAAGTGTATCTAGAGGAAATTACCTACCCTACCTTTAAGTTAAGGGGCAGAAATCTAAGAATTGTCTTCCTGCTCTTTTCTAATCATGGAAATGTTTTATTTGGACTGTGATATTATTTGATGCAAATGGGGAATCTATCATGTTTGCATTTTTATGAAAGGAACAAATGAATAAATGAAAATAAAATATCAAGATTTGTTTTGAAAAAGTTTGCGTTTACATGCCTTTCTCTAGTTATTGTCACTTAATGTAATAGTTGATGAAAACTGACCCATTCATTACTAACCAATACAATACATACATTTTCACCTTAAACATAAATATATTTAATAACATAAATATATAATATATATAAATATATGAATAAATCCTATAAAAACAATGTATGTTATATCATTTTTTTAGCGATATTGGACCAATATATCTCCCCCTCCCGGTCGATGGGTTCCCAGCTTTCTCTTTGAATTTGGTTGTCTTTGTTTGTAGTTTATTCGTGTTTATTTTCCCTTTGATGTTTACCTTGTTGTTACTCTTTGAGTTTTTGGAATCAATATGGACTTGTTTCTTCAGAGCTACTCCTGCCTAGCGTCTTATTCATCTTCTGCATCTGGATCCTTCAAGCAGCTGGAGCTGTAGGGTCAGTGGCATCTGGGAAATGGCAGATGAAGATCTTTGTTCAGACACTTATAGGCTCAGGATACGTGGGCTTCGATTCTGAAAAAGAATCAAAATTCAGTTGTGATTTTAAAAAAGTAGCACAAATAAGAGTGAGTTGGAGACTAAGAAACAAAGTCCACCTGCTGCTTGTATTTCCCCTTATTTCAGTTTGTCTCATCACGATTAAATGAATGGGCCAAAAAATATTGAATTTTGTAATTAATGTTCTTAACCGCCATCAGGGATTGGCCTGAAGAGAGTCATCTTTATCTCATGCGAAGTCTGCACAGGGAAAATGAACAAAAAAGAAGAGAAACAAGAAGGTTGAAGCGTAATTAGAGTTTGATGCTGTGAGTCTGAGCTGGTTTCCTATTGATTGCACCATCGATTCGGCCAAATGAGACTAGTGCTTGTGCTCCGTTGTGATTACAAAAGGCTGCATGCTGCATGCATACATGCTGCTTTCTGCTCCCTGTCAATGCGTCTGTGATGGCTCAACAGGCTGTGTCACATGCACACAATGCTAACAAGCACTTAGGAGAGGTTAATAAAGGGAATATTCATAGAAGTACATAAAGATTCTGCTCTATGTGATCTGTGAAATCTAAAAAGCTTCATCCAGGCTGAGCGTCTTTTCTTTGGCTAAATACGGACAAAGGTCAGGTTTTCAAAGAAATGTATTTCTGACTGTTTATTAAATGCTGCGCAATATATGTTTCAATGACAGATTTTTGCAAAAAAAACAAAGTTTCAACAAAGTCTAATGTCTCTCTGAAGGTTGTTGTAGAGCCTGGTAACGCTGATGAAATGAGATTTATCTGAAAAAATTACTCTATTCTCAAAATAGTCTGACTTTAATCTCAAAATATTAATCTAACAAAATGATGACTTCATTCTTATGACACGCTACATACGAACAGCGCCAACATCTGTTTGTGGCGGAACTAATGCCCACCTGTTTTTCAGTGAAAAATAAGGTGCAAATGTGGGATATTTTTTCCTAAACATGTGGGTGAGGATTTAGTCTGGATCATATTTCTATTCTAGAATATAAAGTCTGTCATATTGCCTCATATTACGTCAGATTTTGTGCAAGAACTGACATTTCTGTCTCTGACCACCCTACGTGGACAAATTGTGCATAAATCAGTGGAATTTTGTGGTTTAAAAATGTACATCATAGCTTTTGTCGGCTAATTTAGACTATGACTAAAACTAAATTCAATTCAATTCAACTTTATTTGTATCGCACAAATTACAACAAAGTCATCTCAGTGGGCTTATCAAAATCTAACATTCATAATAAGAAAATCAAAATAACACTGGTTTATATGCGTGACATTTTTTCCAAACCTGCATGTGAGGATTTATTTAATGTCAGGTTGCAGTTGTTTTTTTAGCTTCTTTAGTTTATATTATAACCGTGTCTTTGGTTCCATAACTTCCCAAATCCCAACTTAAATTGTAAACATGTGCCTTACAAACACAAGTTAATTTGAATACATAATCTGTGTTTTCTGGTTATTCCGTTTTAAAACCAATAAATAAACAATCTGGTCATTTTGTTTTATTGACTTAAAACCAAAACAGAAATATATATAATATAGAAAATAATAATATAGAAAAGTAAAAAAGCAGCGTTTTTCTGTATTAAAATAAGATCTTCTGATTGTGATATTTACGAGGAAACTATTCCGTATTAAAACGGAATAACCAAAGAACAAAGGGCAAGCGGATATTCATCCATCCATCCATCCATCCATCCATCCACCCATCCATCCATCCATCCATCCATTTATCTTTAACACGTTTGTTATGTTATGTTCATGTTTATCATTTCATGTGGCAAATATATTTATGAATCAATGATTTTCTCTCATCTCAGTTATTAACTACCACAACAATCAGGCCTTTAACACTGATTTATAACAGAACATTAAAAATACTAGATAAAACATCTGTCAGAACGTACCATTGTGAAGTATTAAAGAGGTTCAACTTTCTTAACTTTGAACATTTTATAACATTTTGTCATTTAAATTTAATGTATAAATGTTTGTACAACCAAAGCCCTGATGTTCTCAGACGGATCATAGTCCCATGTTGATGTTTGGGCTCCATCACCTGAGGAGCTGTTAATGGAAATGTGAAAGTACTCCTTAGAAAAAAGACCTTCCTTTACTGTCCGCAGCGTTAAACTCTGGAACAGGACTTAGATCTGGAGGCTTTTAAAAATGAACTAAAGCGTGTTTTAAAAAGCGATCAAGTGTAATTAATTTTAAATTGCACTCAAATGCACTTCCTTTGTATAATGTCAGATTTAATGTTACAGTAAATGTATTTTCTATATTCTATATTGTCTATGTCCTTTTGAAAAGCTGTTCTAGGGACAGACATTGCAAATTAGTCTTGGCTATAAATGTTGTAGTGCGATACATGTCAATTGTTCAGACACACATTTGTATATATATATCTATGTTTAAAAAGTTGTGGAACAAAACAAGGTCTGCCTGCCGTTGCTATTAGCAACAGGTCATAATAATCACCAGGAACAATATTAATATCATTAATTAGTATTTTGTGGCCACTGATGATTATTCTGTCATGTCAGAGACTCCTTAAATTAGAAACTCTCTAGACTTTACAACAGTGAGCCACGTTAGTGTGAGGTCAAAACCAAACAATGTCTGTGATTTCTCCATATTTCACATAGAAGTTCAAGAGATAGACTGGTTCCTTTGAGGAGTTCAGGTGAGATGAATACTTGTAATTATCTAATGATCCTACAAATTGCTTCCTCAGACATCAAGTGGAAGCCGTTTGATCAATACACCACATAAACTCTATAATAAAACTCTCCACAGTTTCAGCCCTAATCTATACTTATTGATCTGTGGGGAAGAGAAAACAGCTATAGGGGAATAAATATGTAAGCTGAAAATATCCTCTGACTGATAGATAGATAGATAGATAGATACATAAATGGGTGGGTGAGTAGGTAGGTAGGTAGGTAGATAGATAGATAGATATATGAGTGGATAGATAGATGGATTGATGAATATAGGAGTGGATAGATACATAGATAGATAGATATATGAGTAAATAGAGGTAGATAGATAGATCAAACTTTAACCACCAGAGTGTGTCAGCATACTGTTTAAGGGAGAGTAAAGGTTCCTTAGGAGAGCTCCTCTTCTCTGCTTCATTGTATACTACCAAACCTCAGAGTTAGAATTGTCGCCCCCTTGTGGTCACTGATTATTTTTTCAGGTCACAGCTGTTTTTATCCTTTTTCTGTAAACAAGAGGTTTACATCAACATTTTTAACTTTACCTGTTTTAGATCAACCACAAGCAGCACAAGTTATTTTGACTGAAAAAATCTATTAATTGATCTAAAAATCTACTAAATCATCTAAAAATCAGGCCTAATGTTTCACTCCAATGGAAAACAATGGCATGTTTAGAGACAGTGGGGTCATGTGACATCATCAATCACATGATTTTAAGATCAAGAGTTCATAAATCTATACATAGAGTCTGAGAATGTTTTCATTTTGAATTGAATACATTGGTGGTATTTTATCTAAAAAAAAATGTACATTTTGTCAAACCTTTTATTTTCTACAGATGCCTTTGTGGAAAATAAATTAAGATCTAATTGTATTTGATTGTGTTTCTTTCTTTTTAAGTTTCTACACGAGATGTTTATTGTACGTATGGGACCCGTACCAAGATTTATTACCAACAATAAACATGGGGGGGTGAAAGTAACTCGTAACTTTTACTTTGTGTACTATTAAATGTAGCTACTTTTTAATTGTACTTAAAGCTGATATCCAGAAATTCTGAGAAATCTATGTAATGCGATCAGATGAGACCTTGTTATGTTCTGCAATGTGCGTGCAGAAAAGTAGAGGCGTGGCTTATGGTAGATTGCAGAGGCAGGGGGAGGAAGTGGAGCTGTTGAGGGCAAGACATCGAGACGTCCTCAGAAACTCCAGATATCAGCTTCAACTTGTACTTGAGTAGATTTACAGTATGAGTACTTTACACCTCTGTGTGTAAATTGTGTAGATGTTTCTTTAAAGCTGATATCTGGAGTTTCTGAGAAACGTCTCAATGTCCCGCCCTAAACAGCTCTACTTCCTCCGCCTGCCTCTGCCAATCTACCAGAAGCCACGCCTCTACTTTTCTGTACATGCAGTGCAGAACATAACAAGGTCACATTGATATATGTCTATAGTTCAGGTAAAAGCCAAAATCATTTTTACCTGTTTGCTGTTGTGACGCACGGCCTTGTTTCTGTGCACAGGTCCACATTCACTTTGATTGACAGTCTCAAAAACAGGAAGTGGAAGCCTATTGGCTGGACGCACTCTGATTGTTTCCATGTGTATAGGGGTCTATAGGATGAAGGAGGGACTTATTTACATTAATGTATATGAATGACCACCACCAGTAGACAATAGTATATACATAAATATAGATTTCTCAGAAACTCTGGAAATCAGCTTTAATATTGATGAGTTTTTATTAGCTGTGTTTTTATTCAGTTTAGCAGTGAAAACCTCAACTTTTTACACATATTCTGACAAAATGACCAAATAATTGAATCACTTTGATGTCGTAGACACGTTTTCTCAGAATACAAAGTTCTTAATCTTACAGCAATATGAAGAGTAAAGTTCAGCCTTTCAATCTGACTTCATGAGTTTTTAAAACTCAGAGTTGAATGAACGAAGCCAAAGATCAAGTTATTTTTTTACTTTAAAGCCAAAAGTGATGAGTTGAATTCAGATTTTGGGTCAATTACAATTTTAGTTACAATTTTGTTTTCAATTGCCCATGTTCAATTACAATTACTGTGCTCAGCATTTTTTTTTTCCATTACAATTAAATTACAAACAAAATGTATCCTCAGAAAATCAATTATTTTCTCAATTACTAAAGTTCAACTACAATTAATCACAATTGCTGAGCCTGAAACAAATAACCTAATAAAAGTTTACCTTCTTCTTGTGTTAGCTTTCTGTTAGCATATCTAATGCTAACAGGTCCTCAATCAGCTGTAAAATGCACAAAAAATATAATATAAATCAATCTCATGTATTTCCTATATATTGTTCCCTTGTTAGGCTTCATAATCAATGAATATATAGGTTTTAATATTTTTAGCTTAGGTGTCTGAGCCTAGTATACCCCTAGATTTACAATATATATATATATATATATATATATATATATTATATGGTTAAAAGTGTAAAAACTTGATATGAAACATATTTTAATAATTTACTACTTATGTGTAGAACTGTAACATGGTTCAACAGTTTTGTGTTAAAATATAATTGACAATCTTTATCAAATTTGAATGGCAAATACAATTACAAAGTCGATTATCTGAATTCAGTTACTATTTAATTGTGATAAAAACAACCAATTTTTAAAATTATAAGTACAATTATAATGATGCCATAATTGTAATTGATTATCAGTTAGGTGATTCCAATTATAATTGAGCCCATCACTGGTTGAAATGATGTATGTGATGATGAATGTACTGTAGTTATAGATTTACTCATGCTTGGTATACAGTAGGTCCTCCACTAATACATATTCACACAAAACGTTTGATTCAAAGACATTTCAAGTTTAAATGAGGTTAAATTATGTGGGAAACTCAGTAATATTGGGTCATACATTATCACTGGCGCCAAATATATAGATAGTTTTTTTTTATTTTAAGACATGACAAAAACAATATATAGATACATGATACACAGATAATGAAAGTACATACATATTACAATGAGACAATAGGTGAGGAGTGGATGTTTAAAAATTTACACTGTGTGTTTGTATGTGTGTGTGTGTTCGTATGTGTATATATATATATATATATATATATATATATATATATGTATATTAATAGTAAGTGTAAGATTATAGGATTATAGGATCATATAGTTGGCTATATTAATCTTCCTGCTCCTTTTCAAACATGTACATGCTTCACGAGCAGGATTTTGTACCATTTGTTTGATTAATATTCTTTTTTAAAAATAAAAAGAATTATCATTATTTTTTTCATTGTGAGATACACTAATGTTGTGTGTGTGCTGCTAACGCTGCTAACGCTGCTAACGCTGAGATCTGATAGATTTGATACTTTCACAGGTTGTTGTTGTGGTTCCGTTGGAGGGTCTGACCCACTGTGTTTGATTTGCTCTGGGAATCAGTCAGAAGAACTCAGAGAAAACCTTTGTTTTTAAAAACAATAATCAAAATTAATTACATTTAATTGCTGTGTTGATTTGTGTTTCAAACATGTCGGTTTATACCTGGAACACTGCAGTCCTCAGGGATTGTGGGTAATTGCAATCTGCACATGCACTAATTTGCTTTACGTCGCGGGTCACATGAGTATTTGTGAGGAACAAGCTTGGCTCTGATTGATTTGAATAGACGCAGTCGGAAAATAACAGAAATAAATCTATTGATTTCACTGCTATAAACACAACAGCAGTTCTAACTGTTCACTTTGTGCTTATTTCTCTGTTTGTTCCTATTGTGCAAAATAAAAGCATAACCACAAGCTTTTATAATGGCTAAATGTTTCAATTAAGGTTAATGTTGAAAATTGTAAATTATATTAATTATAAATCTATTTATTAAGTTTGGCTTTTATGTAGTGCTTTATAATTTTTTCTTATTTTTTTTTATTTTTTATTTTATTGTTAATTTACTCTTTTATGCATTTTTTCAATGTTTACTACTTTATTAATTTCTCCCTTTTCTGCTTTGTTTTTTTGTTTTTTAAATCTCTGACTCTGTCTAAATATGGCATGTTTTTAATAATTTATTCAATTAATTCTGTGTGCATTCGTCTCTGGGGTGTAATAGTGATTTTAGTTCAGGGGCCAAATATGGAGCAGTTTGATCATAAGTGGGCCACAGACTATAGACGGAGAAAACAAGTCATTTTTCATTAATGTGCTCTAGTGTGCACCTCCACATATAAATAATATATGAAATATGTACAGCACTGACATTATCTGAGCAATCATTTAAATCCCTGCTGGATCTTTACTTAAATTTCCTTGATTTTGTGACCAATTATTTTAGTTATTAGTTGCCTCGTGGAAGGCCCAGGACACGCTGATGGGACAATGTCTCTGAGCTGGCCTGGTGTCGCCTTGGGGTCCCCCCAGAACGGCTGGAGGAGGTGTGCGTGGATCGGGAGGTCTGGGCATCTCTGCTGAGACTGCTGCCCCTGCTACCCGGCCCCGGATAAAGCGGAAGAAAATGGATGTATGGAATAATTTGAGGAAAATTGCGATTTCCTTCAACAATTTAAAAATAATTTTCTCATGTGATACAAACATGGGAAAATACCGTTGTGTTTCATATGTATTTGGAGGAACTGAGATATGTGCAAATTAATTGTTGATAACTTACAAAATGATTTTTTTTTACCTTCTCCTGCGGGTCTAATTAGATGCTCTAAACCAGTGGTTCCCAAACTTTTTTGGCCTTTTTTTTTAATTTCTGAATCTATTTACCTTTGAAACAATATATCACACGACTATGTTATCATAAATTTGGAAAATACAGGAAATGGTTGGTGGGTTGGTGGGCCCCCGGGCCCCATTTAAAAAAAAAAAAAAAAAAAAGCTCAGAGCATCTCATCCTATTCATTCATAGAGTATTCAGCATCTAATGAGAATAACGGAGCAGTCGTCATTTTAAAAACGGGGCCCCCTGGCACCCCCATGACACGTACGGGGTAATGGGCCCCATTCATATATTGGTATGTGCCAATGATTCAGTACCACCAACTGTCGTAATATTTGACTCGCAAATAAATAACAAATCGACTTCTGTTTTTTTTGGGTTTTTTTCTTCTTCTGGGGCCCAAATCAAAAATCGGGCTCCGAGTTTTGATGCATATACATCTATATATTATAGCTACCACATGTCAGCCCGATCTGTTCATGAATAACAGAGGAGTCGTGATTTTAACTAGCGTACACAAGAAGAAGAAGAAGAAGAACAAAGTGAGTCTGAATGATCATAATGATGGAGGAATGAGTGATATTTTAAATAATCTCATTTTGATTTCACTAATTTCCAGCAACCACAAAGACATTTCTTTCTAGAATTAGTTTGTGATAATGTTTGAGCATTTTAGTTGAACTCAAGATGACCACGAGTACACATGAAGAGATCAGCAGTTCTAATCATCTGAAATGCAGCGAGAGACACACACACAGACATGTCACACACACACACACGCACACACACACACACGCACACAGTCACACACATACACACACACACACACACACACACAGTCACACACATACACACACACACACACACACACACACATACACACACACACACACACACACACATACACAGTCACACACACACACACACACACACACACGGTCACACACACAAACTTTATGCTGTTTATTTCTATTATAAACTGGCTGATTTTTACTTTATCCAGAATGTTTCAGCGCTCGCTCTCTCTCTCTCTCTGTGTGTGTGTGTGTGTGTGTGTGTGTGTGTGTGTGTGTGTGTGTGTGACTGTGTATGTCACACAGTAGCATTCTTCTCAAATGGAAACATGTTCCTCCTCCGACTCATAACATCTGGATATGTGAATGTTTACAGGTGGAGAAGTTATGGTTTTCACAGAGGAGATTTTTGACAGCATTCCATAAAACTTGGAACCCACTGTTGGCTTCTGTTGGCAACAGCCTCACTGTTACTGCTGAAGATGCAGAGCTCACTGCTTAAAAGTTGGAAAGAAAGTGAACCCCCCCCCCTTTTGTTTTTGTTTTTATGTTTTATTTTGTGTGTGTGTGTAATATTTGACTCTGTTTTGTCGTACAGCACTTTAAACATTTACTTACTGTATGTTACTAGGTAACAGTGTAGTTGTTTATTGTGACTACATCTGATGTGGGTTGTCAGGAGAGATAGTGGGATTCATATCGTCCTCCCAAGTAGAATCTTCAGGCTTTCTTTCTGAAATAAGACCAAAATAAAACAGTTTTATTATCTGTGGGGACTTTAATATTCATGTCTGTTGTCCATCCAACAACCTGACCAGTGTGTTTCAAAGCCTCTCTAGATCAGACTCCCCACACCCCAGCATGGCCACACACTGGACCTCATCATTTCCTGTGGTTTCCTACTGTCCATCTCAGAAATATCTGATATGAAACTTCTATTTCTGATCAATTCTCAGTAATATTTAATTTCACAGCTTCCCCTCGTGCAGCCACCATACCATCACTTCTACTACAGCTGGAGAGTTTGTTGAGGCATTTATGATCTCCATTTTAAATACTGTCTTCTCTGTGTCTGGAGGAGTTCCTCTCCTCATTCTGGCATGTTAGACACCATTGCCCTTGTCAAGCAAAGGTCCATCAAACCCAAACCAGACCCCTGGTTAAACGACACCACTCGTGCCCTGAGGGGGCGCTGTAGGCAGGCAGAACGCAGGTGGAACAATGATAAGCTACATGTATCTCTAGGGATCCTTAGAGACAGCTTTTCAGACTATCAAAGAAGCAGTTAAATATTCATCTCTACCAACTGTATGTACCATCAGTTACAAATCCCACTGACAGTGTTTTTAAAAATGTGCAAATCAACCTGTGACCATTTCCTCAATTTCTTTGTTGATAAAGTGGCCACAGTTAGACAAAGTATAAGCAGTGCCGTGTCTAACCTAACGGATGTCTTTAATGTGTGTGAGCCAGTGTCACTCTCTCAGCTCTCTGAGGTTGTCCAAAAGTTGAGACCCACTAGCTGTCCTCTTCACATCATTCCATCCGTGATGTTCAAAAAGGTTTTTGACAGAGTTGGACCATGACTCCTCCCATTTTTAATCAACTGCCTGAGGTCAGGGTTTAAGCAGGCTGTGGTCAGACCACTGATCAGACCTGTGTCCCATCTGACTTTTCTCTCTAAAATCCTTGAAAAACTTCAGGACACGCCACAGCACTGAGTCAGCACTACTGAAAGTTCAAAATGACATCCTGTTGTTTCTGGACTTTAAAAAACCAGTGTTGTCGGTGATGCTGGACCTCACTGCAGCATTCGACACAATGGACCACTCCGTCCTCCTGACCCGCCTGGTCCAGCAGGTGGGCCTTCAGGGACCTGTGCTGCAGTGGTTCAAGTCCTACCTAACAGACAGATCTTTGTAGTTTGTCCTCTGGTGTGCCACAGGGTTCCGTTTTAGGTCCTTTTTTATTTTCAATTTACATGCTGCCCCTGGGTTCAATCATCTCTTTACATGTATGCAGATGATCTACAAATCTACCTCGCTGTTTGGTCAAACTCCCCAGACACACCTCAGTCCATCCACAGGTGTCTGGATGACATCAAACTCTGGCCCTCACAGAACTTTTTATGTTTAAATGAAGCTCAAAACCCACTCAGGCCTGTTCCTGGTCTCCAGTCTCTCGTCCCCCACACACTCATCAGAAACCTTGGTGTAAATTTGGACACAAACCTAATTAACTCTGTAGTTAAGGCAAATTTTTTCCAGCTTCATCTTATCGCAAAAGTGAAACCTTTCCTCAGCCGCTCCGAAAAAACTATTCACGCATTCATCAGCTTACGATTGGATTAAATGCCCTGTATACTGGACTCAATCAGACCTCCATACACAGATTACAACGCTGCTGCCCAACTCCTCACAAACATGACTATATCACACCTGTCTTCTACTCCCTGCATTGGCCCCTGGTCCTGTTTTCAGTTCCAACCATGGCCTCACACCTGTGTATTTATGTGAGACTCTGACCCCTCACCAGCCGAGCAGAACCCCACGTTCTGCCCAACACCACCAGGTCGAGGAGCCCAGGTCGCGTTACAAACAGTGGGAGGTCCAAAACTCTGGAACTCGTTCCATCAAAGACCTGCTCCTGTTCAAGACTCACCTGTTTAGAAAGACCTTTGATCCTTAGTTCTGTTGTGATAAAAGTCTGTTTTTAATTCTATGTTATTTTTAAATTGTATTTTTTTATTGTGTACAGCACTGGTCAACTTTGGTTGTTGTAAAGCGCTTTAGAAATAAAACTTGATTGATTGATTGATTGATTGATTCCTGACCCCAAGGTTGAAAAACACTGATTTAGTGTCTCCTGTCGGTTTTGGCCCCTGGGCCTTGAGTTTGACACATGTGCTTTAAACCTTTGTAGTAATAATAATAATAATAATAATAATAATAATAATTTTACCTTTCGTGTACCTTTCGGATTGTAATTTAATTTGTAAGAAAGGTGTTATAGAAATAAAGCTTGATTGATATACAAACTCGTGTCATTTCAGAGAAAGCACATATTTATCTTTTAAGGGTTTTTTTTTTAACGCTGATACAACACATTCCATAGACTGGCATTAATTGAAGCTCAACTGGAACCAGTGTTCTTATTAAATTACTTAAATGAATTAAATTAAACTGGGCGTTATCCAAACGTTGTATTGATTGCATTTATTCTTTTCTCTGTAGTGACAAATGGAAACAGATCATTTTTACATCTGTGCTTTATTATGATGTGGGAAATAATCGTCCTCTGAACTGTGGACAGGAAATAAAACAGCCAATACAATGTTTCATTTTCACACTTCCTGCTGCACAAACACATGTTTGTTCCTGTGGAAAATTGGTGATTAAAAGTGTATATTTAATGTTATGTTGTATTTTTTTTAGATACCGGACGTTTGTGTCTGAAGACGCTGGACCCAACACGCTTGTTGCCACGGTGCTGGCAAAGGATCCTGATGGAGACGGGATCACGTACAAGATCACCACAGGAAACGAGGAGGGACACTTTGTCATCGACAGCCAGAAAGGTTAGACATGTTGTTTCTATGTTTGTGTACTACGGCCTTAAAGTAAATATGAGGCTGGACTTGGTAATATTATTACAAACATTTATATGAGAACAAATATATGGAAATTAAGGTCTTAAATACTCATAATAAGAACTGTTGTGGCGGCTTTTGATGAAGGAGATGGAGTCCAGCTTTAGGGTTGCTGGTCAGATGCTGACACAGGGTTTCTTATGTCAAAGGTAGGGCTGGGCAATATGTCGAGATTCAAGATATATCAAGTTTTCTATTTTGGCGATATAGAAAATTACAATATCGCCTCCATTGATATATATCTGTTTAGTTTTTATTAAAATACTCGTTTAAGGAGACACTGCTTTTAGATGGATTACTGAGTGCATTCTAACCCAAGCCACACTCCAAAACTCACTCACACATGCTGTCCCCTATTGGAGAAAAAAAAACAAAAGTGTCACATATTGTGCAGCTGGCTGTTAATAAATGAGCCTGTGTGGCATTTTACACCAGCAAAATTAAAGGTAGGGTAAGTAATTTTCTCCAGATACACTTTTTAAGTTTGTTTGAATTTTTTTTTATGTCCTGACAGAAATTAAGAATTTCAACCAATGAAAAAAGACAATTTGTTGTTTTTGTACACGAGCCCACACTCAAAGCGCGTTAGTGGTGACAGAGTTAAAACATAGTTTTCAGTCACGTTTTTTAACATATATAATGATAAAGTTTAGTGTTTACTTACCGCTGAATGAGACATGAACAATCGATGAGCTGAGGTCCGCTATTGGAGCACCGGCGCTCGTGCATGAGAGTGAGGGGCGTGGCTTGAGAGGAAGCACAGAGGGGAGGGGATAAAGGCGGAGCCCTCGGAGGATGCTACATTCAAATTCATGCTCATTTTCAAAAATTACCTACCCTGCCTTTAACCCTGAATTGCCTTTCTGGTAAGACTTTATTTGAATTTGAAAATATTGAGATTAATTTTGTATATCGGCATTTTCAGAAAAAATATTGATTTGAGTTTTGGTCCATATCGCCCAGCCCTAGTCAAAGGGTTTTGGGGAACAGAGGATTTTACCATCTTTCAGTGTGTGTGTCTCAGTGAATCTGCTGCTGTTCAGTTCTCAGTGTTATGTATGTTGCTGATAGCGGTAGTCATGACACAACAGAGCCTCCTCAGGCAGAGACCTTGGTGAATGCTATCAGTGTGCATTGGTATCTGGCCTGTTTAGGGCAGTCTGACCAGGGGAGAGTTCTCTAATTATGTATCAAGAACCTTCCATGGTGATAAAAAACATGAAACTTGAAGAACTTTTCAAGGATTCAAATATTCTTTAATTATCATTTAAGAGTCATGGTAGTACGTGATAGAATGAATTCCACCGTCTCGCCTTTAAAGAAATAAAATGAATGCAGTGTATAAAAAAAAGAAAAACACATGTTCAATTACAACTCAATTACAATTACGGTGACCGGCAGTTGTTCCAATTATAATTAAAATAATAATTTTTCCCCTGAAAGTAAATTACAATTAAGCTCTCAAGTTCAAATTAAATTAATTACAGTTACTGAGCATTAAATAAATAACCCTATAAAAATGTAACTTTCCTCTTGTGTTAGCTGTTAGCTTTCTGTTAGCATCCCTTATGACCAACGTCTTAAATCAAAATTAAAATTAAAATTCACAAATAATATTATCTATCATGCAATTGGTTTTTCATCTCTTGGTTATGTTGTTATGCTTCCTAATCAATGTAAATATTGGTATCAATATGTTTGTGTTGGCCTTTTTTCTCAGTATACCCATAGATTTATTTATTTTTAACTGAACTGACAGGTGAACGTGATATAAAAACCTATTTTAATAATTGTTAATATGAATGAGTCCGACATAGAACTATAACTACGTTCCCCGTGGTTGCATTTCATTAAATTGTAATTGACAGATTTTATAGAATTTTCATGCCAATTACAAAGTCATTAATGTAAACACTTCAAGAACGATTACAACAGAAACACATTTTTTCCAACTATAATTATAACTATGTCTTAATTGTAATCAATGATAATTTATGCAATTACAACTATAACTGACCCCAACCCTGGGTGTAGCTACAGTCAACAGTGTAAAAGCTGAACTAAATCATAACTGTCAAGTTTTGGATTTGAAAATAAGGGACATTTTCTGGCGCCCACTACCATCCGTCCGTCCACCCCCCCCCAACCAAGCTCCAGTATCCAGAGGTGGACAAGAAACCTAAAATAGCCACTTATCGACCACTTACTAAATATAATTATGTATTCCTACTAGGGCTGGACAATATGGACCAAAACTCATATCTCAATATATTTTCTCATATTGGTGATTTATGATATAAATCTCGATAATTTCATCAAATAAAGTCTGACCAGAAAAACAATTCTGGGTTAAATTTACTGATGCTAAATGCTACACAGGCTCATTTATTAACAAACAGCTGATCATTATGTGTCACTCAATAATCATCTAACTGAGCTTTACATGATGTTCTGAGAAGTAAAAGCAGTGACTCCTAAAACTAGGATATATATAGATATGAAATATTATAGTTTTCTATATCGCCAAAATAGAAAACTCGATACATCTTCAATCTCGATATATCTCCCAGCTCTAATTCCTAAATTATAAAACAGCCTAAATAAAAACATAAATGTGTATATGAAGCACATGTGTTTATTTAATATACTTACAGTTTATATACAAGTCAATAAAACGTACAAAACTGTTTATTCTATTGTTGTTTTTTATTGACGACCAAAACTCTGAAAAAGTACAAGATATTTATAGAGAAGCTCGTGAACGTCTCCAAATTAAATGATGACCTTTGTCAAACTTTGTCGTGCGATAAATCCTAAAGCTTCATCTCGCCTCAGGAACTGTTATTATTGTGGGACTTCTTTTTTTTGTTTTTCTACTTTCAACACAAACCCAAATTATCCTTAAAGATTGTTTTTCCCCAGACTTATTTTCACCTTGCTTTGGTGTGTGTCCTCTCTCTGCTATATTTATGTATGCTATATAAATGTAAAAGCTCTGCGATTTGTCAAGCGAGCCCCGGAGGCTCCTAAAACGCAGCGTGTGTGTGTGTGTGTGTGTGTGTGTGTTGGCTGCTTCCTAATAATATAAAGCTTCTAAAGCTTCTCATCTACGGTCACAAGCTTCCACTGTTGGTCAGCTGTGTTCATGAACACATCAGTGATGATCAAACCCAGTGTGACGCCCTGTTAGCGCAGTGTCACGCTGACAAAATAAAGATGGAGGTTGGGAAATAGCCAGCAAGGTTAACGATGCTGTGCGTGTGTGTGTGTGTGTGTGTGTGTGTGTGTGTGTGTGTGTGTGTGTGTGTGTGTGTGTGTGTGTGTGTGTGTGTGTGCGTGTGTGCGTGTGTGCGTGTGTGTGTGTCTCAACAAAAGGCTGTGAGTTAATTTAAAGACGTTTAACCAGTGGCGGCTCCTGACATATGGGGAAAATTAATAGGCAGAACACAATTGCCACATCTTGTTATTTTCTGGTCAACTTACATAAAAGTAGCAAATGTAACGACAACAGGGAAAAGTTTCATCCATGAGCGTTCAACCAATAAATGAACTTAACTCTACAAATGAAGATCAACAGATAAACTGTGAGTCAGTTTACCGCTCATATCAGCTCCGCAAAAATCCCTGGTTATATGATTTGCCCTCTTCGGTAGACACTTCCTAATTGTTCCGTTGCCATGTTGTCGTCGATACTACGTCGACTGAAAGAGACTTCTTTTAATGAAAGGATAAAGTTGCTCCGTACACTCACCGCTATGCTGACCTCAAACGTGACTAGCGCGTTGTGGTGGCTTAGCTACGTTAGGTATGATGAAAACACATTTGGGCGAGCCCTCCCAGAACCCTTAAGGAATGCAATTAATGACTGAAATTAGAAAAAATATTGATTTTACGAGAGTCTATATATGAGAGCAGTATGGGCAACTGAGATTGCCCAAAAGGGGCGGTATTTCATGGAGAACAGCTCTGCGCTGATTGGACAATGACAGAGAGAGCAGCTCAAACTGTCTAGAACTGTCACAGCCCTATAACACTGTGAAGGAATATGACAGAAAAAAATCACTTCTTTTTTTTCAACTTTGATGGGGCGTCGCCCTAATCGCCCTTATGAACAAACCGCCCATGTGTTTAACATTAATGGATAGAAACCAGTTTGCACTGGGTAATATTAGCTGAATTTGCTGAAAATAACCACACTAATCTGTGAACCCTTTGCTCTTTGGTTTTTCCATTTTAAATCAAAATAACATAAAGTGTGGTTATTTTTGTTTTACCGACTTAAAACTAAAACAGAAATACAGAAAAAAAAAAAAAAAATTAAAACAGATAAGCAGCTGTTTTAAAATGAAATCTTGTTCTGTTTGTCAGATATTTGGATATTAAAGTGGACATATGCTAAATCCACTTTTTTAGCCCTTAAATGCATTTTGTTGTATATTTAGAGTGTTTAGAAGTAGAGAAAAGTTCAAATTAATCTCTTTTGGTGCTCCGTTGATATCTTTATATTCTGTTTTGGTCATATTTTTCAATCTGTTTTGATTTCTCTATTCTCTATTACGTTTTTTGAACTATTACATCACAGTATTTGCAGCAGAACTGCCAAATTAGTTCATCAACTCCAGATCCAACACTTCGAGCAATCCGCCATTTTTATTTCTCGCTTTTATTTTGTAGTCCAAGCTCCAGGATGCAGAAGTTACGAGAGGATAAGTCAAAATGTTGGGTTGTTGGATGTAGTAACCCACACGCTTCATTACACCGTCTCCCAGCATCAGAACCTTTTCAAAGTGTCTGGTTGAGTTTTATTTTTTATAGAAATGTACCACATCTGTGGATAAGGTCATTTTTGTGTGTGTGAAGCACTTCAATGATGACTGCTTCATCAACCTCCACCAGTATAAAGAAGGATTTACAGAAAGACTTTGTCTGATTGAGGGTTCAATTCCTTCTATCTTTGGAGACGATGAACAGAGCACTTCGGTAAGCTGGAAATAACGCTAAAAAGTGTGATGATAAGACGTCCCTGTCATTGTTTTGTTAGCATTAGCAGTTGCACCGTCTTCATATGTTAGCACTGTGTGCTCGTTTTAGATCCTTGATGATATGGCCTACGTGATTTAATTTAAGTCTAAAGTTTTCAATAGTCATTTCATTTTGACGTTTTTGTCTCAGAAAAGACTGTATTAAAATGCATTTTGCGACGTTAGCTTGGCGCTAGCGTTAGCTCGGTGCTTGTGTTAGCTCACTTGTTAGGGTTCTGCAGGTTCATCATCTTCATTTTCATCTCGCTCCACTGGGTCAGACTCTGGCTGGAACATGTAAGGCTGGATGGACAAGTCTAACGTTGTTGACATTGTGTAAATAACGTGTGAATAAAAAGTTTATGCTCCGCTACATAATCGTATCTCTTCTATCAAACTACAAAAATGGCCGAGCAGGGTGGAGTTGAACCGAGAGGGGGCGGGATCTGAAGTGTCTCATTTGCATTTAAAGAGACCGCACCAAAACGAGTTGCTCTCAGAAGTACATCAGAAAAGGGGTAGAAAAGGGGTGGAGCTATAATAATGAGGAATTCAGACCCAAGCAGTGCAGTTCCGCTTTATATAGCCCACAACTGTATGATTTACTGTATATGTAAAAAGGAAGGATTTAAAACCATGATATGTCCCCTTTAAGGGAAACTAGGACGAGAGCTTCATGTTTGAATCTCACCACACAGACGGACACACAGGGGGGCAGACTTTTACTCCCGGACAATAAAAAAGGAGCAATAAGTCACATTACTGATGAACTGGTGAATTGAAAAGTTATTTATAAATCAATAAATCAAAACAAAAAAATGGAATTTAAGTCAAACGTGTTTAAAGGAACCAGAGGCGGTGTAATGAATCTACTGGTGCTCCTCATTTCTTGAGATCAACTTCCGTTAGTGGCTCACGGTATTACATACATTGTGGTGAACCCTTAAATTGAAATGGTGTGTAAGGATCAGTTTTGTTAGTAAATTAGTCACATCAAATAAAGTTCTCATGGAGATGGTGTTAGACTGGCCAAAAAATTATGGATTTGACTTGGATTTTAGTTCGACGCTGGCGTAAAAAAAAAATCACGTATGAGGACAGGTATGGGGGGGATGGGTGGGGGGAGATACTGCAGTGTATCTCCAACATGTCTCCTTCATATTGGATAAACAATTATCAGTTAGTGATCATCCATACATCCACACACATCAGTCCAGAACCAATGGGTCTAAATTAAAAGTCTCTTAATAAAATCTAACACAACTGTTTCTGCGTTAAGAATCTAATATAAGCTGAGTCTACTCTGTATTTATCCAAAGTTTTCATTTGGTTCAGTATAAATTGACTTATCTTTAAATTTCCAGAGCTGTCCCTCCTTTATTTCCCTCCTTCTTTTCTCCAAAGCTTCTGTCGCTGCTTCGATCACGGCTTCTTCACAGCGGTCTCAGACTCCTCCCCCTCAGCTTTAAGGTCATGGTCCAGGTCACACTGAACCCTCTCTTTAGGACTGATTCAACCTTCAAACACATACTCATTTGGCTATAGTTGCTAACTCTACTTAAGCCCCCACTATATGAATACATAGTTCTGACGAGCACTGTTTTATCAAACACAGCAGCGTAAACATCTGTCTGTGGGTTCCTCTGTGTGGTGAGATGAACACATGAGGCTCTCGTCCATAGTTTCCCTTAAATATCCAAAGATCTCACAAAATTGTCAAAGGGTTTTAGAGGAACACACTGGTCTGGACTTCAGACGTAAAAAAGCTTTCAGTGTGTGTGTTTTAGTGAAAATGTGTGTGCTCAGGGCTCTCAGTGTTGTGTATGTTGCTGATAGCGGTAATCATGACATAGCAGATCCTCCTCAGGCAGAGAGCTTGGTGTGTGCTATCAGTGGTGTACAATGGTATCTGGCCTGAGTAGGACAGTCTGACCACAACTGACCAGGAGAGAGTTATTACTGTTATTACATAATTAGTACTGTTTCACTCCAATCATAACTACATAATCATTAACTAAACAGTTATACAAGATTCTCTTATCACTTGTAATGTACATTTTTTTTTTTTTAAATGTATGTACATTTTGCATAATTAATAACTAAAGTGCCAGATATGTGTTTGGTGTATATGTGTATAGCACTTTATCTATATATATCGTTTAATGATATTACACAACAGTGTTTAATAGTGGCTGAGGAGAGTGCGGGGGTTTGACTATGAGGTCAATGTCTAAAAAAAAACAAGATATTGATATTTTATTTAACATATTAACATGAAAAATAAAACCTTACCATGAGTGTGGTGAATATAGACATTAGTATTTTAACAGTCAATCAATCAATCAATCAATCTTTTATTTGTATAGCGCCAAATCATAACCAATGGTATCTCAAGGCACTTTACAGTAGAGCAGTCTTAAGGACGGACTCTTCATTTTATGGATACACACATATGCATATATACGTATATACACATACATATGTATCCCACACCCAACATGAATTCATCATGGCGGCAAGGAAAACCTTCTGTTAAGCAGCAGGAACCTTGTGTGGATCCCATTCCTATGATGAACAGCCATCCACGTTATGCTGTGTTGGGTGTGTGCAGAGAAAAGGGTGGAGACAGAGCCGCTGAGTCTCTGTAACTCCACACTGAGGATCCCACGGACCTGCAAGACAAAAGCCAGAAGGAGAACAGGAGCAAACACACAAGGGAGTAAGCAGACATAGAGGGAGTGTTTGAAAGAGGAATGGGACCCTCTCCGGTCCCTCTCTAACCTAAATGACCTCTCTCTTAACGCCCTCTCCAACCTCTCTCCAACCGAGCATGCCAGACCCCCCCCCCCCGGCAGTCTATGCCTATTGCATCTTAACTATGAGCTATGAGCTGGTTCCTAACTAAAAGCTTTACCAAAGAGGAATGTTTTGAGCCTAACCTTAAAGGTAGAGAGGGTGTCTGCCCCCCGAACCGTGGTTGGTAGATGGTTCCAGAGAAGTGGGGCCTGATAACTGAAAGCTCTTCCTCCTATACTACTTTTAGAGATGAATGGAACAACGAGTAGTCCAGCATTTTGAGAGCGTAGTGTTCTGGGGGGATTGTATGGCACTACAAGCTCCTTGAGATAGACTGGTGCCTGTCCATTTAGGGCTTTATAAGTGAGAAGAAGAATCTTGAATTCTATTCTATATTTTATGGGAAGCCAATGCAGAGAGGCTAATACAGGAGTAATGTGATAATACAGTGTGTCCTCCTTAGGGTTGGGTCGATTACAATTGTAATTGGGGTGGAAATTCTATAAAAAATGTCTCTGCCAAGGCATTATATTAACAATTTATATGATTTTTTTTTACAATTTTTATATATATATAACATTTAATTCATTTATTTATTTTTCTGAGATAAGACTAAAAACCTTTTATGGGGTAATTTCTTTCAGGATCAGTAATTGTGATTAATTGTAATTGACTTTCAGGGGAAAATGTATAATTGGAATTTTAATAAATGCTGGTCACTGTAATCATAATTGAGTTGTAAGTGTAATTGTAAAATGTAATTGACCCCGAGCATTGAGTGGTGGCTTCTTATCAGGATAAAACTGTTAGAAGACAAAGCCTGAGGACTGGTTTTGTTGATAATCAATAACTAGTTCTGACCTGTTATTGATAGAATCTGATTGAACACATGTTGATTAGCTTGGACGGATCAATGGATCCAAAGTGACCAACACAACCAGATTAGTTTGATTCTGATCAAAGCTGAATGAAAAATGAACCGACGTGTTTCTGTGCCCTGCATGACTCAGCACATTTATATTAGCATTTGATAGAAAAACGTAGGTGTGGACGACTTTAGGTTGACTTTGAACGTGTGTAAAAGTCAAAGGTTATTTAAGATTTTAACTGATATTCAGCAGTAAATCACTTACTCAGCTTTTACTGTCATTTACAATAATTTAGTTGCGTGAAGCTTGGATTTCCAAGGTTGTTCTTTAGCTGCTTTATTTTATACTGTTTTATACTAAAAACCCAACAATGACCTTGTTTAATGTGTTTGAGTACAGAGAACAATGCCTGTGTGACTTTCCTTGCTCTTAAGTCTTAATAATCTCACTTGAGTTTGAATCATTGTTTTTTAAATGTGACGTTGATGAGTCATCCTTTCTTTAAACCCCAGGATTCTACTTTAACTTCCATAATGTGAATCTATCATTTTCACCTTAAGATCCTCTTATTTCTCAGCTTTTTTGTGATGGAGTGTTGGGTTAAAGTAGGGATTGTTGAAGCAGAGCCAAATGTATAAGTTGCTGCATATTGATCAATATGAAAAGGCTTTGATAAATCGATCAATTCCACCAGGCTTCCAGGAGAACTATTACTGTGATGGTGAGCATGGATTTTAGGGAGATTTAACTATGATACTGTATACAGTATATAGGAAAACTTCTTAGTCATGATAAAGTATTAGTAAAGGCAAAGGTAAAGTTTTTTTAAAAATAATAAATAGCTCATTAAAAACTGTTAATGGAAACACCTTTGTTTCATGTTGTTTTTCATTATTATTATGATTTTGTAGTCTTTTGTTTATTTTTCTTTTAACTTTGTGTATGTTTGTAGTTGTTCTAGTAATCTTGTGTATATTTGTTGTCCTTTTGTGTGTTTTTGGAGTCATTTTGCATATTTTTTTTTTCCATTGTCATTTTAATTTCAATAAATACTGGTAATGGAAACACCTGAATTTAGGAAAAAAAACTGCTCAAATATCGTTAAAGATTTTTATTATTTCATGAGGAGGTTTTTTCAGATGTTTCCATATTAAATGTTTGGTTAAAGCTCAATGAAAACACTTTTTACACAATTACACCTAACAGGACATGATCGGGACCTGGTCACATGACCACTTCTTTCAGAGAAAACATGATGCGTTACGTGTAGACATTAGAGGAGACCCAGATATTTCTTATTATTAGACTTAATAACAACCTTTGAATGCAGAATGTTCTAAGGAGGTTATGTAGGGAAGTCTCACTGGATGAGATTTCACCAGAGTTACCAGGCTCCGCCCCCAAAACAACCTTCACTGTGCAAACTTCAGAAATATTGTTTTTATTTTCCAGAAAACTGAAAACTCATCAAATGCACTCACACATACAGTAATGGGAACTTCATTTTGCTTTTATTTTGTTAAAAACTGTATTGAAACATTGCTACTGACGAGATAATTTTGGGTCAATGGTGTGTTTACAGAGATGCTTTTTCATGGCAATTGTTTCACAAGTCGCACCAAACACCTACAAAACTTTACACTTTTACATATTAGGGCCACATCAAAATAAAATAAAAAATCAGAGCACAACAGGATTAAAGTTGCAATATTTAGAGAATAAAGTCATGATTTTATGAGAATGAAGTTGTAGTTTTATAAGATTAAAGTCATAATGTTTCAATTATCAAGTCTAATTGTATGCAGAGAAGTCTCATGGGATGAGATTATACCAGCGTTACAATGGTTCCGCCCCCAAAACAACCTTCAATGGAAACACCTTCAAATACACATTTTACTTTGTGGAAACTTTAAAAATATTGTTTTTATTTTGCAGAAAACTGCACTTACACATACAGTAGTGATGGAGGAAAACTGAGGGAAAATGAGAAACAGAAATGGCACAATTGTTAGTGTTGTATTGAAATGTACTGTATTTGTGTTTGTAATGCACCTTACTATTTAAGTTGGGATATATAAGTGTGTGTGTGTGTGTGTTGTGCACAACCTCTAAATATTAATTCATTTGCATTAAATTTGGACCCAAATAATTTGTCAAGGTACGGAACCAAATGCAGGGTTCTAAACCTGAGAAACTAAAAAAGTAAATAAAAAAAAGCAGAAAAATTGCAACCAGGCATTAAATAAATCCTCTCATGCATGTGTTGTTTTGACAGCAATTTTTTATTTAGTTGTAGTCATAGTCAAAATTTAGCCGACAAAAGCTATGATGAAATGTTGTGGTGGACAAAATGAACACTGATTTATATACAATTTGTCCTCATAGGCTGGTCAGAGAAACAGAGTATGAGGTGATATGATAGACTTTATGTTCTGAAATGTAAATATGACACAGACTAAACCCTCACCCACATGGTAAAACAGGTGGGCTAATGTTAGCTTTAGCACCTTAGCAAACGGCTGGACGTCAAATCTCATGTTTGCTGTGTATGAATATGAAATGAATGACGATGTTTAACTCCATAAACTGTATAGAGCATATTTGGCACCATTTTGGAAACTTTCTGATTAGGGAAAGTGTGTGAAACAGAAGTGTGGATATTTTGAAAGCGTAAAATCTGAGGCTCTACTGGAGAATAACGACCAGTACTTGACATGAACTTCAGCACAATGCAAATCAAACCTCATTAATTCAAACACACGCATGCTTCTAAAATGAGGCCACTCTTATGAAAGAGATGATCAGCTGTTAGTGAATGAGAGTTATCTTTTTATTTATGTTTTTACGCTGCGTTCTGACTGAAAAGAAGTAGAATATTAAAAATGGTTTGTAACGCTGGATTCAAAGACCAGTAAAGGTGTGAACAGAGGTGTTACTCTGCACTACATGCTTTTATTGGCACTTATTTATCAACCTTGTGTAAAATTTAGTGGAAAAGTTCACACTGTGTGTCGAAGGACATTGGTATCTGACCAATCCCAGCGTACCAATGATCAGGTGTTGAGAAATGCGGTGGCTGAGTTCAATCATCATTACCTTGTATATATAAATATTCCTGGTTTTAAGGCCCCGCCCACACACAAAGGAAATCGTCACATCTGAGGTGTAGTAAAACAAATATTTTGGACAGTGTGAAAACTGGACCTCAAGGAGCTAATTTAAACGATCAGCCACTAAGCAGTAGAAGTCTGCCCCCCTGTGTACGCTGAGAACAACCTCACAACAGAGAAACATATGGATCTGACATTTATATCAACCTCAGTGGTCTACACGCTTTAGACAATAAATATTGCATCAAAAGAAATTAACGAAACATTCTGATTTAGATTCAACGTTTAGATTTAGATTTAACATTTAACATTTAGTTTAACATTTAGATTTAGATTTAACATTTAGATTTAGATTTAACATTTAACATTTAGATTTAACATTTAGATTTAGATTTAACATTTAACATTTAACATTTAGATTCAACATTTAGATTTAGATTTAACATTTAGATTTAACATTAACATTATATTTTCACGAGAAAAAATTATCACAAATTTCTCGGTTTATTGTAAATGTTGTAAAATATATATAAATATATATATATATATTATATATTACACATATATAATGAGGCACAGCTACACAGTAACATGTGATCGTCTGTGGGTTAAATATTGATTGAATCACTAAATATTTGGTGATTAAAAGCGTGTCAAGCTTCTGTGGTGAACATGGACTCTAACGTCTCATTCTTCCTCTGCTGCTGCTGCTGCAGCTAATCCATTATTTCCTTTTCTCTCCTATCCATTGCTGCCCCCCCCCACACACACACACATCCTAAATGTCTGACAATCATTCAAGTGATTGTTTTTCTCCCTTTCGGCAGGAGTCCACCTCCCTCTCCATGTTAATTTGCCTGTAACTCAGACCAGAATACAGTTTGTTTCCATGAGATTTAAGACGCCCATTAACATCCAAGCAGCCCAGTCAATAAGATGATCACACCCTTCCTATTAAAAGCCGTAAATACACGAGCTCCCTTTCTGTTTGGATGGGAGGAAGTATTTACTGATGGCTGAGGGGGACATTTGTTTATCTCGTGTTAATAAAATACTACATATTCCTCTATTTTGGTTTCTGGGACGTCTTACACACGACATAAGTGTGTCATTTGTCTGAGGTTTGTTTGGCTTTATCTGTGTTATTATATAATGTCTGTCTGTCTGTGATCATGTGACCGTGCTGTGATCTCAGCTTTCTGTAACAAAGACACATTTTTTCCTCTTAGTGTTCCTGCTGTGTCCCCATAGGGTGAAACATATTGTTGTTGTTATCTTCTTCCATCTTTTATGTGAAGGTTCTTTTCTCTTTCTGTGCTCCACATCCAGCATCATGTCTACGTATCAGTCCCACGATGCACCAGTGTTTCCTCCCTCACTTTGTCTGCAGTGTCGTTTCCCACCCTTTCTTTTCCTCGCTCTCATGCTTCCTCTCTCTCTGCTGCGTCTTTCATGTGAAGTGACGACTGCTCTCTAACCCCAGAGCACACACACACACACACACACACACACACATATACAGTATATATACTGTATATGTGTGTGTTGCTAAACCCTCCTTTTATCCTTGGGGTTCCCATTCATTGTTATTTTTTGCTTCATATTTCATAACTTAATTTCCTAATTTGATGGTACAATTGATTCAAAAGTAACTTGACCCCTAATTTCTCCTGACCTTGATTATGGGCGGGGCTACAAGAGCAGTTAAGACACGTCCACTCTATTCTATAAATCTCGAAAGAACAATCTATGCTATGCTAACTAGCCACTCATTACTCACTGTTCCTCTCTATTCACTCTTCTTCCAGTCCAATCTACTCACCACAGATTGTAGAACCCACAGGTGACAGTCTTTATAAAAGGGGCGGGGCTAACATGATCTTGTTCTCAGCCATTAGCAAAAATGAATTGTAATATCCTGGTTTCAACCCATAGAGGGCAGTCACTCTGACATTTTACAGCTAAATACAAAACATTTAAATAGTTTGAGTAAAATGTTGAGAGTTGGACCAACAGCACAACTTCATACACAAATACATTTGTATTCAGCAGAAAAAAGTGGTTTTGGGGTTTAGTTACTTTTAAGTATAAAAGTCCCCAGATTGAGCGACAAAGTCGCTGCAAACAGTTGTCCACAAGGGGGAGCGTGGTTGATTCCATACAGTCTCATGAGTCTACATAGTGCAGCTTTAATGAAGGAGAACAATCCAGCTTTCTTGTTCACATAGTTTTTTTTTTTTTTTCTTTTCTTTTTTTTTTGTAATGGATTGACAATTTTCAGCACTTTTCTTTTCCTTCCCACTCCGTTACCATCAACCGTATCTATGGAAACCCCAAAACAACTCTTTGATGTCACCACTGCATATGACTGAGATTTTTAAATAATGTTATTGTTGATTTAACGTTTTTACTGCTGATTTGAATGTTCTTATTGATTTTTAAAATGTTGAATGTTTTCTGTTGAACTTTTTAATCGCCTTGTGTATGAAATGCGCTATACAAATCAATTTGTCTTGCCTTGCTTTTTTGACAAGTTCTGATTAACTACGGCCGGTCCCGCGGAACGTCCCCACGCCGAATAGCACGTACCTGAAAATTCAGTGAAATGACTCGGTTCCACTGGGCCCCAATTAAAAAATCGGGCTCTGAGCGTTGATGCGTAGACATCCATAGATTATAGCTACCAAATTACAGCATGATCCATTCACGAATTACAGAGGAGTAGTGATTTTAACGAAGAAGAAGAAGAAGAAAAAGAAGAAGAAGTGCTGCTGCTGCTCTCCTCCGCGATTTCAACACAAACAACCTTTACCTCAGACTTAGCTTCACTTATTGGCTTAAAAAAGCTTTACTATGACAGAGAAACTACGTTTGCGCAAAATCACCCTTGTAGCGTGGGGGCGTGGCTTGACTCACTCTCTTCCTCACATTAGCTCTTTGTATCTACATTAAATTTTGTGTTTACAATGAAATTTCCAATGATTTCAACTCAAAAAAAGACACAGCTGTCCAAATATAATACTTAAAAATGTCATTAAACACCTAAAAGTTTAAAAAGGGTTGAAATTTAAAAAATATATATTATTCTTTTTTTATCAGGTGCTGAATCCAATCAAATAAGTTCCGGTCAAAATCTGGGCGGTGCCGGATCCTGCTCCGGCAAGATTTGGCCCAAATGAAGCTCTAGTAAGGGTTAGTAAGGAAGGGTTAGGATTAGGGTCAGGAAAGGAAGGTATAGGGATAGGGAATAGGGTCAGGGAAGTGTCTCATAAGGGTCCTATGAGGCCCATTCCACTCCGTTACCACTAAAAGGTAAAGACTCAAACATACTCGGGCGTACATTACCGGAGTGCGCCAGGCCATTATCTGCAAAGCTCAGATTGTCCACGTACATGGTGTCAAACAAAACACTGCTCAACATGAATCGACCCGCGTTAAATGTAACACAGACCTGTATTTAACCCGCATAGAGAAACAGAACAGGAGAGATGGAGATGAGCTTTGATGAGAGACGGGCTAAAGAGGTCCATAAGTAGAATTAGTAAGAATTTGTCTCTTTTGTAAGGCAAGCAACAAGAGCAGCTCATCTTCCTTGTTGACAGTGTAGGACGCCATGACTGAAAAAGTAAACAGTGCGCAAAGGATTATGGGAACTGTAGGATTGCTTGGCAAGGATTCTGGGAAATGTAGGATTTTACGGAAATTTCAGAGGAAAGCACTACGCGACGTTACGCTCCAAGTCCAAGTATTATTCAAACCCATGTTAAACAAACGTTAGCTACTCATACAGCACAGCTAGCATGGAACGCTAAGCTAGCTACTGCTACCTTTACTGTACACCATTTTTCACATGCCAAATAATGTGGCCCTATAATGAAAATGCTTCCCTGTATATGTCAGAGAAACACATGCAAAACCAACTTTGTTAGCTGCCACATACAGACACACATGCACGTGCACATAATAGGTGAAAATAAATTCATATTTTTGCTACACTTAAAGCTAGGTTAGACGATTTTCTTTAGATACACTTATTACGTTTTTGGTTGAAATTGTCTTTATGTCCTGACAGAAATTAAGATCTTATGTTCTCTGAAAAAGGAATGAAGAGAATCCATCATCTGTAGCAGCTGTAAACCTGTAATAACTTCAACCAATGGACAAAAAAAAACAAAACTATTTTTTTAACCAATCACGTCTCTCTGTCTCCCCGCTCGATCTCGATCCCTCGCATGCACGAGCTCACACTGAAAGCGCGTCACCGCTGACAGAGTTAAAACAGAGTTTTTGGTCACATATATAATGATATTGTTTATTGTTTGTTTACTACTGAATGAGACAACAACGTTTCTACACAATACAAGTGATGATCTAAGCTCCTCTTCTGCAGCAGCTGTGAGCATGCATGTGAGTGAGCACAGAGAGGAGGAGCGAGGGGAAGTTACAATCAAAATCATGCTAGCTTTCAAAAATTGCCTAGCCTACATTTCACTTCCTGGCTGGCTGGAGCTAACATATACTGTAGATGTAATGTCATGTACAACACATTTATCATGTGCATTACCGCACACATACATCTAAATGTGTGTAGTTACCAGGGTTGGGGTCAATTACATTTTTCAGTTACAATTACATTTTTCAGTTACAATTACATTTTCAATTGTAATGATCCTTCTATCCTATCCTATTTGCCCCTCTGTTCACTAACCCCAACCAGTCAAAGCAGATAGCTGCCACCTCTGACCCTGGTTCTGCTGGTTCTTCCCACTGTCGCTAAATGTTTGTTTATGTGGATCTTGTTGGGTTCTTTCTTTTTTATTATGAACTTTATATTTTCTTCAGTGCTTTGAGAAAACTTTGTTGTATTTTGTGCTATATAAATAAAGTTTGATTAAATGGAATTCAATTGAATTATCAGGGTCCAATTGCGATTCAGTTACAATTACAGTGACCAGCAGCATTTTCCAAATCACAACTAAATTATTATATATTTTTTATCCCCTGAAAGTCAATTACAGTCACAATCTCAATTACCAAAGTTTGGTAAATTAAATGTGTACGCCAATTACAATTACGAAGTAAATTATCTGAACTCATTTACAATTTAATTACAATTACAACAGCAACGGTTTTTTTTTTTCTTTTGTCTTAGTTGTAATTAAAATTAATTGACTGTTGTAGTTAGTCACTCACTCAGGAGCAGAGAAACACGTGATCATAATGCACACACACAAACAAACACATGTCATACAACAAGAGTAAACATGTATGTAAAGTAAATATAGATCTATACAAGGTGTGAGTGCATGTCTGTGAGCCACAGCACAGGGACAAACACCTCATAGATTGGAAAGGACGCAGACTGTGTGCGTTATTCTGGGATTGTCCCTAAAACCTTTCCCATGTTCTATTATTTTAAAGCACTTTACCCAGCGTGAGCTGCTCTTATCTCAGGCTTTTAGGACATAGTACATGTTCTCTTTATATCAAACATGGCCGACAGGCCGTAGCAACGCTGTTCATCACTGAACTGGTCACATTTATCTGGCCTTATGTCTCTATTCATTAAGCACAGACTCACTGTACGGCTGTGCTGAGCGTGGGAGGATCCTCGGCTGTTTATACTCTGATTACATCTGGTTGGAGGAGACCAACTCCTTAAGTTCTAACTCATGTTCTTCAGTTCCAGGCCCTGCTAACATGTTCTAATCCTTTGGATACGTAAGGATCACTGACATCAACGTGGTTCCACTCACACGTTTATAAAGAAAACATAGATCTATCTTCACGTTTTATTTATTTATAGTTGTGGGACTCAATTCAAAAATATTATCTAATTGATTAGAGACTAATTAATTAAATAATTAAAACACATTTGTTTGTGTGTTTTAAAATAAAATAAACAGCACTTAGTACAGAACAATAGAACAAAGAAGTGGAAACTGAACATAAATTAAGTTACAATTGTGCAAGATTTGGTCTTTTTCTTTTTCATTCAAGATGTAAATATTATTGATTAGGGATGTAACGATTAATCGTAAGGCAGTTAAAAATTGATTCATAGGTATCAAGGTTCACATGGATACCCTGAAAATTGAATCGCAGTACTTTTTTTAAACAGCAGAGGGCTGTCCAAAAGCGTAGGTGGCGGGCGGAATCACATACTACTTTCTTTCTGGCCGCCTTCTACTCTTAAACATGTTCATAAATTATTCCTTACCCCTTTAGCACCGAAAGAATATCTGTAATATTATGTGAATATCTGTAAAAGTCTGGTTTTTCTATTAGCTCTGTCTGCTAGCGCATAGCATCTTTTCTTCACTGCAAGGATGTCTGCATGCCAAACCGACCACTGGGTTACCAGCGCCCTCTGCTGGTCCAAACAAATATCTGATATAAATACAGTACAATGACTGTTTTTTTTTTTTAAAGTGCAATTGTTAAGGCACAAAATACATTTTCAGTTGCACTTTTTTAAAAAAAAAAGAAAAACTATTATGCAGTTTTGCATTATTTACCATAGAACCAGAATTTGATTTAATTGGCTTCTTCTTCATTTGTATTATTTCTTTATTTATTTCATTCAAGATTCATTTTTAGTTAAATTGCATTGTTTTGAATAGTTTATCAAGGGATTATTTTTACAACAAAAAATAAAAGGAAAATAGTACAGTATTTTTTTTTTTTTTCAAAAAAAATGAAGGAATATTTTTCAGTTTGTCTACAGTCCCATTTTGTAAAATAAATCATAATAGAATTGTATTGTTAACCCAGTATGATCAATCGAATTGTATCGGGAGTTGAGTGAATTGTTACATCCCTAGCACTGATATATCCTAATCAAGTAGAAGTACCGTAGCATGATTGAAATTATACTCAAGTATAAGTAAGTCATACATAAAAAGTAGCTCAATTAAATAGTGCTTAAAGTTAAAGTTCCAAGTTATTTTCACGTTTATTGTTGGTAATAAATCTTGGTACGGGTCCCTTACATACAGTAAACATCTCATGTAGAAACTTAAAAAGGAAGAAACACAATTTACCACAATTTAAACACAATTTATTTTCCACAAAGGCTTCTGTATAAAATAAAAAGTTTGTCAAAATGTACAATTGTTTTTTAAATAAAATAACACTGAATGTGTTTGCGTTTTCGGTCGTGGGTGAGAAGGCGTGCAGCAGAGTTTTGGATGTATTGTTGTTGATGAAGGACTTGTGATGATGTGCTGAACAGGATGCTATTACAGTAGTTAAGTCTGGATGTGATGAATGCATGGATAAGGGTAGTGGACGGAGGCGGGCTATGTTCTTGAGGTGAAAGAAGGCGGTTCTAGTGAGCTGGATGACATTATGGTCGATACATTTATGAACTCTAAAACTGAGAAAATAAAATTTGTTTAATGCTGTTTTGGTGCCGTGGATTACGTTTAATCTGATTGGATGTATTACATTCAATCTGATTGGTCGACTATGATGTGATGTATTTGATCATTGTCTGGTCATTTCATTGTTTGTAGTTTCACAATGTCTGTTGATCGTTTTAAAACAGAAAAAAATAATTTACTCAGTAAATGTTGGGTGTAGAAATGTAATGGATTACGTTACTTTTAAAACGTACTTAAAGAGTAACAAAACCTCAGAAGCACTTTTTTCTGCTAAATACACATGTATTTATGTATGAAGTCGTGCTGTTTATTGATTCTAGTCCAACTCTCAACATTTCAGTCAAAGTGTTTCAATTTGTCATATTTAGTTGTAAAATGTCGGAGTGACTGCCCTCTAGGGGTTGAAACCAGGATATTACAATGCTATTGGTTGAGAACAAGACCATGTGATGTTTTGGGAACCATCTTATTATTAGTGAGTAATGAGTAGCTAGTTAGCTTAGCATAGATTGGTCATTGGAGATTTTATAGTATAGCGTGGGCGTGGTATAACTTCTCCAGTAGCCCCGCCCATAATCAAGGCTTTTTTGGTCAGAAGAAAGCAGGGGTTTAGTTACTCTTTAAGTAAAAAGTAAAATGACTGATTTTAGAAACATAACTCAAATATAGAAATATAACTCAAATAACTCAAAACAACTCAATTACAGTAACTTGTAATCTGTTACTTTCACCTCTGGTATTATGTTTCTACATGAGATGTTTACTGTATGACCATGGAAATATTTATTACCAACAAAAAAAGTGGGCGGTGAAATTAATCTTTTATATATGACTTACTTGTACTTGAGTACAATTTCAGTAAAGTAACCGTACTTCTACTTGATTAGGATATACAGTATGAGTAATCTTTACACCTCAGAAGACAACATACGAATCTCTGCAACTCACAAGCTTTTATGTTTTAATGTTAAAATACAGTTTGTATTTTAACTTTAATATTTATTTATGTCCACATAATAAACTCTTCCTTTGGCCTCAGAGGTAAAGTGATTTTGGAATAAGACATAGAAAGCTGTTCTTTAATTGCCAGTAAACAAAATGGTGAAGGTTCCCAGAGGGAGGGGCTATGGGGGGATGGTTGACCGTGGCGTTCCATTGCTACTGGTATCTTTCTCTCCACTGGTCCAATCACTCATCATCCATCAGGAAAATTGGCAACTTTATTTGTACCATTGACAGGATTTGCATTTAAATGAACAATTAAAAGATGTTATTATCAAGCCACCAACGCTTTTTGTTTTTCTAGTGAACAATCAATCTAATTATAGACTCATTGTGTTTTATTACTCCACTCACTTTGTTCTTGTTGTTGTGTACACTAGTTAAAATCACTACTCCTTTGTTATTTGTGAACGGATCAGGCTGAAATTTGGTAGATATAATCTCTGTAGGTGTACGCATCGCCCATTTTTGAATTTGGGCTCCAAGGGACCCGAAAAGGAGAAATAAAACCGGAAGTTGATTTTTCATTCATTTGCGAGTCAAATATTACGACGGTTGTTGGTACCAAATCATTGGCACATGCCAACAAGTGTGGGGCCCATTACCCCATACGTGTCACGGGGTAATAAACAACTCGTCCTTAGATCTGAATGCAGTTTGGTATGAATACTCTATGAATGAATATGATGTGACACTTGGGGCCCTTTTTTACCATTTCTGGTAATTTCCAAATTTATGGGAGCATAGTCGTGGGATATATTGTTTCAAAGGTAATTCAACGTAGATTACGATTATTGCATTCAATTCAACTTTATTTATATAGCGCAAAATACAACTAAGTCATTCCAAAGCGCTGAACAAAATATAAAGTCCATAGTAAAAAGAAAGAACCCAACAATATCCACATGAACAAGCATTTAGTGACAGTGGGAAGATTATGCCTCGCACAATTCCATTAGGGACCCGAGGGGGGCCACACCCCCTTTTTTCGGTAATTTCCATTGAAGTCGTTTTCTCATTTATTTGTGAGTCAAATATTGCGACAGTTGGTGGTACCGAATCATTGACACATACCGATATATAAATGTGGCCATTTCTCCGCATGTGCCACGGGGGTACCAGGGGGCCCCATTTTTCAAATGACTACTCCTCCATTAATGCTCGTTGAATCGGGCTGTAATTTGACATGGATGTTCTATGAGCGGATGTCTAGAGCCTCTCTGAGACCTTTTTTTACTCTGTGGAACCGAGTCATTTGACTGAATTCTGGTACGTGCTATTTGGCGCGGAGACGTTCCGCGGGCCCGGCCGTGGTTCATCCAAGCTTGTTTTTTAATACAGGCTATTCTTTAACATACAATGGCCTTTTCTGCCATGGATAATTAAAGGTTGCTGTTATTTCACTGTGAATGTCTTCTTCTTTTTATTGTGTCATGGTGAATATGTTCATATGATTGGCCTGTGTGCACATCAAGAACAAAAATCACCAGTTGTCAAAGAAAATCCAGGAAACCCAAGATGGAATAATTGTCAATAATGAATAGTTTGTATAAAAGAGAAGCAGCTGAGTGAATTGTATATGAAAAGATTGTGGTTGCGACAAAGAACTGGAATGAAAAGGAAAGCGATGCTAACTTAAATTAGAACTGGATGAATCTCCACCAGCCTAAGGTTCTATTTAGGGTGTAATTACATTGAGAACTGTTGTATTCTAAAATTGAATAATACATATTTGAAGGTGTTTACAAAAGAACTTCATTTACATGATGTTTAAAGGAGCATAGGGCAGGATTTGTGAAAAAACAGGCATTCATTTTAAGTATTTTAATGCCTAATGATTGGTTTAAATTAAATGTTGCTCATTCACAGCCTAAAAACATATGGCGACTAATTGATCAAGACAATCCTTTATGGCAGAAATAAACAGAAATATGTCGTTTATCAGCCTCGTTTGTCAGCACGTTTAAGGAAATAAATAACAGAAAAACATGAACCAATCCCATAAAAAAAGCCTTGAAATCAATGTTTAAATGACTAAATATGTTCCCTATTTCACCTTGTATAGTTCATCACATAACTGAATAAATACTGCAGCACATTTGTAAACGTTTGAGGACTTACCAGAGGATTATACAGTATTCAGTGGAAGGAAAACCAGAAACGTGACGAACATTGGCTTCATGGAAATTAACTTTATTTTGTTTAATTTGTTTTAATAATGTGAGGCTTATTTAATACTTTATATTCAGACTTAACCACCCAATTTTTTATTCTAATGTGAGGCTTCTGTGACAGAAAAAAACATCTCCCAAGATTTATAAAATCCTCATGTGTACCTGCATTAGAGCAAAGCTTGTCAAACTGAATTATGTTAACCGTGCATCACATTGATTATTCACTTAGTAAAACATTAAAAGCTAATTAAATTACAGCATCATTGTTTTCTAGAGTTATAAAATAATATAAAACATTGACCTGACAGTGAAATATTTATTGTTTTTTTTCTCATACACACTGTTAGGACAAGGACAGTGAAAACTTTAAAAATCTTAATCAACTTCAATTCACACCTATTAATATATATATATATATATATATATATATATATATATATATATATATATATATATATGTAAAACTCAAGGTCAAAGTGGGAAACACCTCCAAAGGTGGTAAATCCTGTGGGACTTCCAGATACAGAAGGACAGAATGGTAATGGAGAACCAACGGGACATTGTGGTGGTGGACAAAGAGCAGAGGAAAGCCGTTGTGGTTGACATAGCAACACCGAGTGACTGCAACATCAGGAAAAAGGCAAGGCAAGGCAAATTTATTTATATAGCGCATTTCATACTCAAGGCAACTCAATGTGCTTTACATGATAAAACATTCAATTGTTTAAAATCAATAAGAACATTTAAATCAATAAGAACATTTAAAATCATCAGTAAAATCAATTAAAATCATCAGTAAAATCATCATTACATCAACAACATGACAAAAAATCTCTCTCTCAATCATATGCAGTAGAGAAAAAAAGTTCCTTTAACTTTGATTTAAAAATGTTCACATGTGATGCTGACTTCAGCTCTGCTGGCAGTTTGTTCCACTTCTTTGCAGCATAACAACTAAAAGCAGCATCACCATGTTTACTGTGAACTCTGGGCTCCACTATCTGATCTGTGTCCATTGATCTGAGAGACCTGCTGGGTTCATACCTGACTAACATGTCACTGATGTATTCTGGACCAAACCCATTCACAGATTTATACACCAGCAGCAGAACTTTAAAGTCTATTCTGAGGCTGACTGGGAGCCAGTGTAAAGACTTTAAAACTGGAGTAATGTGCTCTGACCTCTTTGTTCTGGTTAAGACCCGAGCTGCAGCGTTCTGAACCAGCTGTAGCTGTTTGATGCTCTTTTGGGGGATTCCTGTCAGAAGACCATTACAATAGTCCAGTCTGCTGGAGATAAAAGCATGGACCAGTTTCTCCTGATCTTTCTGAGCCATTAAACCTCTCACTCTGGAGATGTTCTTTAGGTGGTAGAAGGCTGTTTTTGTGATAGATTTGATCTGACTGCTGAATGTAAGATCTGAGTCAATCAGAACACCAAGGTTTTTGACTTGTTCTTTAGCTTTTAAAGATCTAGACTCAGATAATTGCTGACAGCAGTCCTCTTTTCCTTGTTACCAAAGACAATCACCTCCGTCTTGTCATGGTTTAGTTGAAGGAAGTTTTCACTCATCCAGCGGTTTACTTTTTCTAAACAGTCACACAACACCTCAATGGGACCATGGTCATCTGGGTTCAGTGATAGATATAGTTGTGTGTCATCTGCATAGCTCTGATAATCAACCTTACAGTTCTGTAAAATTTGTCCTAAAGGAAGCATGTAAAGGTTAAACAGAAGGGGTCCAAGAACAGATCCCTGAGGAACCCCACAGGACATTGGTAATCTGTCAGATTCAAAGTTTCCAATGCTTACAAAATAGCTTCGCTCCTCCAAGTATGACTTAAACCATTGCATTACTTTTCCATTTAGTCCAACCCATGTTTGCAATCTGTGCAACAAAATTGTATGATCTACAGTGTCAAATGCAGCACTTAGATCCAACAGAATGAGAACAGATACTTTTCCTGAATCAGTGTTCAACCTTATGTCATTGATCACTTTGATAAGATCAGTTTCTGTGCTGTGATGAGAACCAAAACCTGACTGAAATTTATCAAATATTTTGTTGAATGTTAAGAATTGACTCAGTTGGTTGAAGACCACCTTCTCAATGATCTTGGCCATGAATGGAAGGTTGCTGATTGGTCTATAGTTAGCCAGTATAGAGGCATCCAGTGTTCTCTTTTTTAACAGCGGTTTCACAGCAGCTACTTTCAGGGATTTTGGTACGGTGCCTGATTGGAACGAACAGTTAATTATCTGACACAAATCAGTGACAATTGACTTTACAACAGTTTTAAAGAAATTTGAGGGTATTGTGTCAAGGCAACACGTTGATGGATTCAGCTGCTGAACAGTCTCCTCTATTGTTTTTGGGTTCACTGTAATAAACTCTGACATTGTAGTTGACTCATCCCTCAGTGGTTGAAGCTGTTCAAGCTTTTTGTGATTTTGCTGGTTTGTTCTGATGTTTGACCTTATTGATTGTATTTTTTCATTGAAATATACAGCAAATTCATTGCATTTTCCAGCTGACAGTAATTCAGGGGCTATCTGATCTGGGGGGGTTGTGAGCTTTTCAATTACAGAAAACAACGTGCGAGAGTTGTTGACATTTTTGGCAATAATTTCAGAAAAGTATTGCTGCCTTGCTTTGAACAAGCCATCATTGAATTTTCACAGACTTATTTTGTACAGTTCTAGATGGATTTGGAGTTTTGTTGATCTCCATTTACGCTCAGCTCTTCTACAGTCAGATTTCAAATTCTGCATTATCTCAGTCCTCCTCCAAGGTGTTTTCTGTGTGTTTGGTTTTCTCTTAGTTTTGATTGGAGCCACCACATCTATGACATTACAGACGTTTCTATTATACTCATCCAGAAGATCATCAACTGTCTCAGCACTCAATGTTGGTGTCATTGCTATGGCTTCCATAAACTGTGCACTTGTGTTCTCATTTATGTACCTTTTCTTTAAACACACATAACTAGGGGGAACAGATGTTACAGTCTCTAGGTCAAAAAAGACACAGAAATGATCAGATAGAGCTAAGTCTCTGACATCAACAGCAGAGATATCAACACCTTTAGAGATAACCAGATCCAAAGTGTGACCTTGAGTGTGTGTCGGACCAGTCACATGTTGTGTAAGACCAAAAGTATCCATTAAAGCATACAGTTCTTTGGCAGTATTGTCCATGTTATTGTCTACATGAATATTTAAGTCACCTGTTATTATTAAAAAGTTGTATTCAGTGCATACAACTGACAGCAGTTCAGCAAACTCATCCATGAATTCTCCAGAATATTTTGGGGGTCTATAAACGACTAAAAACAGAACTCTTGAATCACCCTTCAGTAAGAATGACATATATTCAAAGGAGATAAAATCACCAAATGTTATTTCTTTGCACTGAAATATTGATTTAAAAATGGCAGCAACTCCACCACCTTTCCTGCAAGTACGACACTTATTTAAATAAATAAAGTCTTGTGGTGAACTTTCATTGAGAATAGTATTACTGATACCATCATTCAACCATGTTTCATTAAGAAATAAAAAGTCCAAGTGATGTGTCAAAATAAAATCATTAATTATTAGTGACTTGTTAACAAGAGATCTAACATTAAGAAGAGCTAATTTTAAAGACTTTACTGGAGACACTGGTGGACTTTTTGGATGACATGTTATAGGAGTCAAATTTTTATCTCTATAAAGCTTTTTGCTTTTCTTTAATTTCACAATTTTACCTGTGTTACCTGTCACCACAGGAATTAAAGAAGCTGCATTAACTCCATAGGGCCCTGACTTTTTCTGGTTGTTCCTAAAAATAGAGCTATTGCAGTCTGGACCCAGCACACATCAGACCTGTGTCGCTCTAAGTTGAACACAGCTGGCCTGAGGAGAAGAGTGATCCTGAGCCTGGTATCGTCGAGGAGGGATGGGTGGTGCAGATTGACCATGGTGGGGTAAAGGGTGGGGTGTTAGTCTTGTGCCAGCCAGAACCAGCTCGTTCATCTGGGCAGTTAAATCCAAGAAGGCAGGGGTAGGAGAGAAGCTGGATGAGGTGGAAGTAGGTGAATTTTGGGGTGAAGCAGGTGGGTCCTGAGATGCGGGGGTTGGGTTGACCTCTTCATTTTGGTGATTTTTATTTCTTGCTGGAAGCTCATTGACTCCATGTTTTTTCCTTGTTAAAAAAGGGAAACATGAGAAACTACCAATACCAGGGGCTCAGAGAAGAGCCGGAGAAGGCCTGGAGGGTGAAGGCATCAGTAGTGGGGTAGTAGGGGCACTCGGGGCAGTGACCCCCAAACTGGAGGAGTGGCTACAGCAGATCCCAGGAAATACATCAGACATCTCGGTCCAGAAAAGTGCAGTTCTCGGAACAACAAAGATACTGAAGAACACTCAAGATCCCAGGCCTCTGGTAGAGGACCTGAGCTTGAAGAGAAAAGAGAGTGTGGAAACCTTTCTCATTTCATGAGTTCCCAGTACAGTAGTTTGGATGTATTTTTTACAGTGCATGAACACGCATTGTGTTCTGCGTCCTGATTGGCTAATGCTGTGTTCACCCACCAGCGACACATCCAACTCTGAGTTTCACTACCTGCTAAAGTGAGGAGCTGTGCTCCTTTTTCTCCTCTCATGAACATAAACCACCAGTGAAAAAAGCTGGTGTGATTAGCCGCTAACGCTATGCTAGCTCAGTGCTACAGAGAGAACTTTTACCTGCTACTACCACCTCCTCACTGATTCTCCTCCACACCTAAACCTTCCTAGTCTGGTCCTGGTTATAAAGGGCGTGTCCTACAGCTCCAGGTGGTCACACACAGCTTCTACTCCATGGTTGAATGGATGAACAGACCAGTGTACGTGTTGACATGACGTCATCGTCAACAAGACTCTGAATACGTTCAGCATCAATGTTGTATGTTTGAAAACAGGTTTATGTTTTAAAATCTATAAAGGTTTGAACTTTGAGATAAACAAGTGATAAATGTTCATTCCTGTCTGAGAAAAGTGTATAAAGTGTGTGGTGAGGGGTTTTACAGCCTTAAAACATGTATAATTATTGTAAAAAATAAAGTTGACTACATCGCGGATTTCACCTATTGCAGGTTATTTTTAGAACGTAACCCCCGGGATTAACGAGGAACTACTGTGTACCCATATTACTGATGCACAGAACACAACACAAGAAACAGGAGAACCAGAGGAGAAGTAGAAAAATAAAGTGCAATTGTGTGCAAGAAAAGGTTTGTGGATCAGCGGAGCTTTTCTAGCCTCAGCTAACACCTCAAAGCAAAACATGTTGCAGCTAGCAAATTCATGCCACCAGTCCATCCACGTGTGCCTGCCTAACTTTCACTAAACGTATTTATTGTCAGTAGTTAGATGTAGTGGCAGGTGTGACGTGAGTGAAGCTGCAGTAATCAGGTGACCTTCACTATGTAACACCATCTATGTAACATGTAAACACTTAGATCTGACTGTAACACTACAGTCACTACCACCCTATGGACGGGTGTCGTGACGCAGACTGTAACCGGACTAAACAGCAGCCATTGCCCGTCATTAACTTCCGGGTGAGGTCTGTCCGGTCCAAATAGCGTACGGTCAAACCAACATGGTGATGTCATTTTGAAACGTCATCATCAAATAAGGAACAGTAAAAAAAGTATGTTTCCTCAAAAGAGAAATCTACAGGAGCTTTTGCACACACTGGAAGTGGGATGTGTAGTTTAATAGATATAGATGGTGCGCTAGCGCCCCCTCACACTTTGAGGTCAAAAGCGGAATTGGTTTCACTTGCTGTGCCGTCCAGAATTGAAATTAAATTAAAATAAACATTTGGAAATGACCAAATCACTTCAACAATAACAGATGCACACACTCAGTGTAATTGGAAGTCGTTGACAAAGTTTCAGGTGGAACAGGCACCACGTTAGGGAGATATACTCTCCACACACACACGCACACACACACACACACACACACACACGCACACACACACACACACACACACACACACACACACACACACACAGACAGACATTCCTTGCTTTTATAGATAGATATACCACTAATATATAGACATATAGAGACATACATACAGCTGGTTTCTCCACAAGTCACTCTTCTTCGTTGGTTTCTTGTGAAACATAAATCAAATAAACATCTCAGCCATAGCTTCTTTCCTTGCTCTGAAGATAAGGAGGATGTAATAAGCGTGTCCACACTCGGAGCCCACACACACACACACACACACACACACATCCTGAGTAAACAGCGGAGCACAGGGTGAGATGAATACAGAGTGGAGGAGAGCTGTTCAAAGCACAGAGTGGGATGTAGATGAGACGCCTACACCAGACACACACACACACACACACACACACACACACACACACACACACACACAATGAAAAGTGAGACTATCAATCTAAACGTTGTGATGATTACCGTGAATCTGTGAATCTTCACGTTTGACTGTGTAGCATCTGTTTCCATCATTGATTTGTTCTTTTCAATAACACATTCTCTAAAGCTGAGAGTTGTTCTCACTCTTTATCAAACGTTTAAATTTCAGTTTATTTCAGCAGTCTTTGGGAAAACAACAAAAAACCTTTTTTTCGCAATGTATTTGGCAATTTTTAATTGTTCTCATATGAGTTATTTTATTTCATTGAAACGAAGCTTTACGATTTACCAGTAAAAAGATCAGTTACTGAACAACAAAATACACACAAGGTTTCTTTCACAAGAACAATTTTATTTGACAATTTTCAATCGGCAAATAAGTATTCGCCCTGCGAATACAAGTCTTGCTTAATTATTGTTATTATTATTATAATTATTATTATTATTATTATTATTATTATTATTATTATTATTATTATTATTATTATTAATAAAGCTTTCCCTGAGTTTCTAGGCATTTTGTTGAATTCATATTACACTAAATGTCTTTTAAGACATTTAGATGTTTCATAATTTTATGCTTTGAAACACAATAATGAAAAGTGTTTTTAAACTACTTTAATTTTTTATTTTGCTCTGGAACATGATTTTTAGTTTTTTCTACTACGGTTTACTTTTTAATGGATGTGGTTAAGAGCGTCTGAAATGGAAAGATCTGATCAGCTTCTAAAAAACACTAATGTCTATCATTGGTTCGTTTCTACGAGTCTTTCCATGAGGTTTATTTGATTTTTTTTTATGATGGTTTGGTCTTAGATTAAATATTTATTGTTCCTGTGAGATTTAAAAAAAAGTTTTATAGGTTTTGTGTTTTAGTCCACAGTCTTCACTCACTGGTGGAATAATAACCTTCTTTGATCTTAACTTCTTTCAAACTGAGAGACGAGTGATTGATTTTAGGAAAAACAAAGTAAATCACACTCCCAGAAACATTCACGATTCGGCCAGGAGCCAGGGCCACTCCTCAGGAGGTTCTATTACTGTATATCCTGTTATCTTATAGCTTGGGGCATCATGAGTTGATAACGACCACCCCCAACTCTGCCCCGTTTGGTTTCGGGCCAAAAAACTGTCTTTTTTGGAAAAGCTTCTGGTGAAATGATGTAATTGTGAATATTAAGGTGCTACAGCAGGGTGGCCAATCCTGGTCCTCAAGAGCCACTCTCCAGCATTATTAGATGTTTTCCTCTTCCAACACACCTGATTGAAATGATGAACTCATCATCAAGCTCTGCAGAAGCCTGATAACAATCCTGGTCATTTCAATCAGATGTGTTGGAAGAGGGAAACATCTCAAACATGCTGGATAGTGGCTCTGGAGGACCAGGATTGACCACCCCTGTGCTACAGCTTCATAAATGTTCATATAACCCTAAAGTTATACATGGTGTATCATGGTGCTACGCTGCCTTGGAGCCAGTATGATTCACGCGACACCATGTGATCCCACAATAAAACATCAACAAACAGCTTTGATTATCTGACGTGGAGTAACTACAGTAAGTTCTTCTGCTGTTTCTGCTTCTTTGTAGGTGTGTTATGGTGGCGACTAATCTAACTCTGCTTTCATCTTACATTTTCTGTCCATACCTAGTCGGATGCCAGGCATCACAGGACTAAGTCAAATGAATGCAGTCATAATTATGATATTGTAACGGACTGAGTCCTACTGTAGTTTATTCAATGAGTGCTGTGGTTTCCCATGGCCATGAAAGCATCATTGTTACATGCAGCTTTCTCTGCCAATGTTTGTCTTCGTTTACATGTGTTCTGCGTGTTGATTGGCTGGGAGGCTGGAAAAGGGCGGGCGTAAGTGGAGAATGGGAGAACATTTGGTTCCCACGGGTGTTGAGGAGTACGACAGTTCATTTTGTGTTTTCATTGTTTATTTTGGCTTCGGCGGGCCGGATTAAAAAGACCAATGGGCCAGATGTGGCCCACGGGCCGTAGTTTGCCCACCTATGCTCTAGGTGGACTGAAGTACAATCATGAGAATGTTGAGAGAACAGTCAACATAGACTCTAGTCCTCAGTGTGTGTTCTATCAATGTGTCTTATATTGACCTTTACCTGCGTTTGCTGGTTTAACAGCTTGTCTACAAAGAACTTATATTACCTCAACAACGTTGTTCCAGTCTGGAGTCACACAGAGACACATAAACACCCTGTGGGAGAAAGGAGTTCTCCCCAGAAGAAGAAAAGCTGCATTAATTACCAGCAGCTCTATATTATAGTGCAGTGACTCACACTGCTGCTCTCTGATCACTCCCAGTAACACAACCCACTGCTCCCAGTCCTTCCCTCCATCTGACACTGAACAGCTGAGTGTAGAGCTTTATTCTGAATGTGAAAAGATCAATGACGTATGAGGATTTTCACTGCATGATATTTCATTAAATGGGGATGTGAGACTCTGGGAGGGGTCTCCAGATGCCTTCAAGAAACTAAGAATATATTTTCTGAACAATTTGAGCCCATTTTTAATATTTTAACCTTTTTTCATCACTTTTTCTTACCATATTTTTGCTCCTTTTAATATATTTTTACTACATTACTCACATTTCTGACACATTTTAATGTCCTTTCTGCACATTTTATAGACATGTTCAGCACTTATAAACCCTTTCACCACTTTTCCACCTAATGTCACATATATTGACCCATTATTGTCACTTTTAACCTCTTTTCACCATAGTTCATGCTTATTTTTGCCAATTTAACCACATTCACCATTTGTCATGCCAATCATTTGCCAGTTTAAACTAATTATTCCAATATAATCAATTTAAATTTAATTTACCACTTTTTTTTTGTCTGTGACTCCATCACATAAGAAAGGTAAATGTGGTATAGTAATACAGTATATGTCTCAGCTCCCTGTAATGTGATCAGCTTAGAGCTATGAACATAGACTGTTCACATCACTAATGAATGCATTGGTTCTATAGGCTCACACGCTCTGGAGAATCTGATCTGTTTTAATGTATAGTATAAATGTTACTCTTTGTTTGAATATAAAACATGTGGCTTCTTCATTTTTATTTTAAACCCCAACTTTGAAATATTTCCCCACTCTCAAATATGAAAATTGAATATTGAAGTCTTATAATAATGTATTGTTGATTAGTATTTCACTAGTAACATAAAAAAATAAATAAATAAACATATGTATATGTACATTTTTTCTAATTTGTACGGTGTTGGCCATTTGTTGAAACAACATAGAATGAGCCATATAGAAATACTTATTAATCTTTACCATAATAGAATTAAAATAGAGCAGAAAATACATTTGGTTTAGATTTAGAGTCATTTTAAAGATTTTTTCAAAACATCAGTCATATTCAGACAGTTGCACAACATGATATTTTGACGTTTTGAATAGCATAATAAATTATAGTAAAATTTGAAACGAATGTAACATTTAATTTAAAAAAATATAAATAAAAATAAGTGAGCGCATATATACTAATCTTAACTAAAATAAATGCAGCTGAACACAATATTTAGGCATTGCATCATTGCCCTAAAATCATCTTTTATATTTGTGTAATGACATGTAAATTGTTGTGTTGAATACTCTTGGCTTTATTGTATTTTATTGTTAGATGTGATATATAGGGCGCACGGCTTAGTGGTTAGCACGTCCGCCCCACAGCAAGAAGGTCCTGGGTTCAAGCCCTGGGGTGGACTTGGGTCCTTTCTGTGTGGAGTTTGCATGTTCTCTCCGTGCTGCGTGGGTTTCCTCCGGGTACTCCGGCTTCCTCCCACAATCCAAAAACATGATTGTAAGGTTGATTGGAATCTCTAAATTGCCCATAGGAGTGAATGAGAGTGAATGGTTGTTTGTGTCTGTGTTGCCCTGTGATGGACTGGCGCCCTGTCCAGGGTGTACCTCCGCCCAGCGCCCTATGAGAGCCGGATATTGGCACCGGCAGACCCCCGCAACCCTGTTAAAACGGGAATAAGCGCGTAAGAAAATGGATGGATGTGATATATATTTATATATCCTCCTCCCCTAATGGGTTCCCTCTCTCATTGATGAGTTCAATATGAATGTTTCCACTGAACAGACCTTTGAGGATAAATAAATGAATCTGTATTTCTCCATCAGACGAGTGTTTTTGGTTATGATATGAAACCTTTCTATCTTCATCATAATTAGTCTGTAGCCTCAGTCTTTTACCACCTTCTGAATATATATTCTTTTCTTACGCCTTTTGTTTGTACCATTTGATTTATCTTAAAAGCTGCTGGAAATAAAGACGTAGAGTGGATGTAATAGATCAATAAATGAAAGAACATTTCATGGAAGAAAAAAAAGATGTAAAAGGTTGAAGTTGCTCTTATTAAGGAAAAGTTTTCTGCATTTCATATTGAATCTTTCAGACCAGTGGTTCTCAACCTTGGGTCAGGACTGCATTTGTAATCACGAAGAATATTTTTTGAACAATTTAACTTTTGCTTGAAAATTGCCAAATGCAAACACAAAACGACAACAGAAATGCACAAAAATATTCAAAAGGCTCCAAAAACACAAAATTACTCCAAAAATATACACCAAACAACAAAATTATGAAAATGACTCAAAATACACAAAACTAATGATTTATACAAAAAAATACACTAAGATGACAACAAAATGACTCCAGAAGCACACTACAATGGCAACAAAAAACAATAATTATACAAAAAAAGGCACAAAAAGAAAACAGAAAGATACAAAAAAAATACACATAATGACTCAAAAAAAAAAAAACATACATTACAGAAAAATTCACCAAACGAAAATGAGTAAAAAACAAACACATTTATCATGTTCATGTCTCATAGAATTAAACCAGATAAATCACACAGACTATTTTATTTTACACCCACAAATGAACCCTTTATAACACTACAGAGTACAGTATGTACACCTCTTTGTACAACACATACTCATTTGGCCATAATTGACAACTCTACTTAAGCTCCTCCCACATATTTCCGACGGACACTTAGTAAAAAGAACAAACTCTTCAACAAATCCAGATACAAGTTGTCATTTATGAACCATAATCAAGGTTTATTAATCCTTTGTTAGTCATTAACAAACACTTTATAAAATGTATATTATGTTATAATGTGTGCGTCAATAAACTGTTCATATAACATCAATTATAGCATTACTGATCAATAAAAATCATTATTAACTATCATTTCATTGTTTGTTAACAGTTAATAACTATTAACTAAAGGTTAATTAACTATCTATTTACTATTATTTACCCTTTTTAGATGATGGTTATTATAAAGTGTTACCCAACATTATACAACGTGCCTAAAAAATGACCAGAATATTGAGAGGCAAACAAATAGAAACACCCTAAATGTCACTTTTGGTCACAAAGATACTCTGAGGGTTAAAATGTGACTTTAGAAGATAAAAATAAGTTTTTAGCTTCAGACGTTGGTCGAATGAAGGAAAGTGATGAAGTGTGAGCCTCTGGAAAACAAACGTTTAAAGCCATATCTGTCCATGATGAGCGCACATCACTGCTGTCTGTCTGTGTGTGTGTGTGTGTGTGTGTGTGTGTGTGTGTGTGTGTGTGTGTGTGTGTGTGTGTGTGTGTGTGTGGGTGTGCGTGTGTGTGTCTGTCTGTCTGTCTGTCTGTCTGTCTGTCTGTCTGTCTGTCTGTCTGTCTGTCTGTCTGTCTGTCTGTCTGTCTGTCTGTCTGTCTGTCTGTCTGTCTGTCTGTCTGTCTGTCTGTGTGTCTGTGTGTCTGTGTGTGTGTGTGTGTGTGTGTGTGTGTGTGTGTGTGCGTGTGTGTGTGTGTGTGTGTGTGTCTGGGAAAGTGACAGAAACAGCCTAAATTTATGGCCTCGTTCCTCTTATTTTATACATCATAAATCAGAAAATCAAGCAGTGATGGACAATAATTCCACTGAATATCAGAATCTGGAAACAGACTTTTAATTTGCATTTTATGAAACTCAACTGGATTAGAAATAACAGATTATGGGAGAAGATTTTACTTTAGTTTTCCAGAGTGGGATCAAACAGGGTCTGACAGAGGTTACGCAAAGTCCAAAACGTGTCTCATGAGACCTGAAAAATAAATAAATACAGGCTTTTAAATGTTTTTCTTTTAATGCTGAATATGATGAGATGTGGTCCTGTTTCATAAAAGTAGAGAATTGGGTCATTTCATGTTATTTCAACACATTTTCAGGACATTCACTTTAGTCTTAAAAAACTATAAACTAATAAATGATCAATTATTATTAGACAGAGCCAAACTACAATGGCCTCATGTAAAGGTTGTTCAATATTCACAAGTGGTGAAAAAAACCAAAATAAAAATGTCACATTAATAAACATTGTTTTACATCCCAATAGAATAACATTTATATTATAAATTATAACAGATCAAATTTTTCTTACATTCCCACATGCAGTTATGGAACAATGAAAATAGGATCTGTGACTAATCATTAGTGATGTGAACAGTCTATGTTCATAGCTCTAAGCTGATCACATTACAGGGAGCTGAGACATATGCTAAGTAGTTTACTGAAGACCCAAACATGTTCCAGACCCAAACACACACTGACTATTTAGAGGAGCTGACATGTCCACCTGAGAGGATGTATAGCAGATCTATTTCTATATTCTGAGAGAGTGGGTGGAGCTATATTACTATACCATATTTACCTTTGTATGTGATGGCGTTACTGATATATTGGAAGATGAACATGGAAGAATAATAAGGACACACCCCCCCCTCACTACATTGTCCATATCTCAGATCAAACTAAACATTTACAGTGTGAATATTGAATAACTTTTAGATCAAAGAGCATGGGATGACATGGAATAACTCATGAGATTTGAAGAGTAATCCAAATTCTTATTTTTTACCCAAAATAAATCACATGTAGTTGCAATGAGGGGGGGGGGGGGGGGGGCATAGCTCCCAAACAAGCTAGATTATTTATTCCTATTAATAGCAAATAATCATCTTAAAGATGTAAATCCTTGTTTCAATCATGGGATTTTAAAAACAACAGAAATTGGTTGAATATTGCAAATTAGAGTGGATAAAAACAGACAGAAAAACTGGTAAAAAGGGTTCAATTTAAATTGTTAATATTGGAATAATTATTTTAAACTGGGAAATAATGACAAATGGTGATTGTGGTTAAAATGGCAAAAAATGAGCGCAAGTTATGGTAAAAAGAGGTTAAACGTGACAATAATGGGTCAACATATGTGACATTAGGTGTAAAAGTGGTGGAAATCGTTGCTAAGTGCTGAACATGTCTGAAAGTAGAAACAATGTGCAGAAAAGGCTTTGAAATATGCTGTAGAAGTGTCAGAAATAGGAGTAATGCAGCAAAAATACATTAAAAGGAGCAAAAATATGGCAATAAAAAGTGATGAAAATAGGTTAAAATATGGTGAGTTTGGTGAAGTTGCAGAAAAATGTTAAAAATAAGCAAAAATGGGCTGAAATTGTTGTTATTCTTAGTTTCTTGAAGGCAATTGGCATCCTCCACACAGTGTTTCACATCCCAAAATAGGGTCTTGACCCAAAGGTTGAGAACTCCTTCTACAGATAATATATAAAATATATGTTGATGCAATGTTTTCTGACCTTTTAGTTCCAATAATAGTGAGTGAAACAATGGAGAATGTGCTGCACGTACATTTCCACCACATACGGCCGCTGCTCACTAATGTTGAACCAACGATGGAAACGACGTGTTTTTGTGTGCAGGTTTGATCCGGCTGCGCTCCAGCCCCCCTCCTCGCCTGCAGGGCGTTGAATACGTCCTCAATGTCACGGCTACAGACGACAACGCCTCAGGCGGGCCTCAGGCGATGTCCTCCACGGCGCAGGTCATCGTGGGCGTCGACGACGTCAATAACAACAAACCCGTCTTTGAAATGGTAAGAAGACGAGCTGTGGTTTAAAGAACATGTGCATTTTTTTGTGCAATATTTGTGAAAGTTGTCATATTCATTTTCTCATAAATGTGTAATGTCAATGGTAAATCTAATTCTAAATGTAAAATATTAAATTTAAATTGTAATGTTAATTATAAATATTAAATCTAAACGTTAAATGTTGCATCTAAATGTCAGGTGAAATTAATTATTAGTGGTTTATGACAAAAAAAGGCACAATATATATACAAATATAATATAACAAACTTCATATTTATGGTTAGGTCTGAAGTTCTGATGTGATTAATGTGGCAAAAATAATGATATGAAACATTTCTAATCAACTTTTATGAAGGGTACCATTTTGGTATAAAATGACAGTATTTTTATTTTATTTTTTTGCAATAAATGCTCATAGCTCTAAAAGTAATAATGCCTCAAAATAAATATTCCTATCAATTATTGACCTACACAAGTCTGTAATAATTTCATACTAAATGTTCAGCTTTGCACTTTTTTTTTTTTTTTTTAATATAGCATTTTGTGTTTTTCTCAATGAAAATAAATGTTTTTATGATAGAAAGGGCATAATTTAATTTTTATTTTTTTCAAAAATGCTGAAATATAATAAAAACGTTATATATTCATGGTTAGGTCTGGAATTGTTGAAAAGATCTGATGTAAAAAAAAAAAAAAAAAAACATTATCTACAACATTTTTATGACATTTTTATGAAGGTTACACTTTTGGTACCTGTACGCTCAGTGTCACATTTTTTCAATAAATGCTCATAGCTCAAAAATAATAATGTCTCAAAATCAATGTTTCCATTAATTATTGACCAACTCAAGTCTGTAATAACTCAATATCAAATGTTCCATTATGCACATTATTATTATTATTATTATTATTATTATTATTATTATTATTATTATTATTATTATTATTATTATTATTTATATATTTTTTAATGCATATTTCATTTTTTCTCATTGAAAAAAATCAGGGGTTCATGACAAAATTGGCACAAAAAAATAAAAAACAAACAAATATATTGAAAGTTGTTGAAAAGATCTGATGTGAAAAAAGTGGGGAAAAATATTAATATATGACATTTTGAAAACACTTTAATGAAGGGTTCCTTTAGTACCTACGCTCAGAGTGTCAGTTTTTTTAATAAATGCTTATAGCTCTAAAAATAACAATGCCTTATAATCAATGTTCTTATCAATTATTGATCAACTCAAGTCTGTAATAACTTCATACCAAATGTTTCACATTGCACCTTATTTTTTTTTTTAAAAAATGCATATTTTGTGTTTTTCTCATTGAAAAAAATCAGAGATTTATGACAAAAAGGGCATAAAAAAATGAAATCAATACAAAACTATGATGAAAACCTAATATCTATATGGTCATTTTGATGATGTTTTATAGGGTACTGTTTTGGTTCCTCAGCTCATGAGGGTTAAGTGTGAGTCGTCCTCGTTCTGTTCAGTCACTCCTGTCTTTGTGTGTCTCATCTATTCATTATCTCGTATCTTTTCTCTCCTGAGACGCGATTAGCGTGTTTGACCATCGTCTCCACTCTCTCATCTCTCTCCTCCATCGTCTCGGCCTTTTAATTAAAGCTTTAAAGTTACTGGGAGTAAAGTAATCCCCCACTGGCCCTACCCGTACCCCCCAACTGTGTTTCAGTTTGAAATGAGGGGACTTTTCTATCCCTCCCCAGGGACCACAAGCTAAGATTAGCAGCAGGGGCTGGTTTTTAGTCACTCTGAAGAAGAAGAGAAGAAGTTTCCAGTTTACGCAGAGGGAAACACAGGGACAGCCAATTATCCTCAGTAAGTCAATTACGTTCTCAATTACTAAAGTTCAATTACAATCAATCACAAATATTGAGCTTGAAATAAAAAAACCTAATAAAAGTTAACGCTAACGGGCCCTAAATTAACTGTAAAATACACTAAAAACAATTATCATCAAATGTATTTCCTATCTATTGATTATGTTAGGATTTGAAGAGGAGGCAGGTAAGAATTTATTACAAAAACTGAAGACACTGAGGTGACGGGGCAGGCTAACGGCAGGCTAACGGCAGGCTAACAGCAGGCGAATGGCAGGCGAACGGCAGGCTAACGGCAGGCTAACAGCAGGCTAACAGCAGGTTAACGGCAGGCTAACGGCAGGCTAACGGGTCGGGTCCGAGACGAAGGACCAGGAAATCCATGAGCCGTCCTCCAGACCGTGACCCTCCCACTCCACCAAATACAGGAAGCTGCGGCCCCGCCTCCGAACATTCAGCAGCCGCCACACAGTAAAGGCAGGGTGACCGTCGAACACCCGGGTGGGCGGAGGGGGCACGGCCAGAAGGCTAAGAGGACTTTTCAAAAATGGCTTCAGCTGGGAGACATTTACAGAAGGAGGCAATTTGAGCCTCATCACAGTGGCATTAATAACCTGCTTTCATTTTCATAATGTAGCTGAGAGAGAGAGAGTTTCCTGGAGTTTGTAGGAGAAGGTCATGTGTTTAAAACCAGACCTTCTGACCAGGCTTATACTCAGAAGATGGGTTAAGGTTAGGGTTACTTGAAGATTTATATATTTTTAAAATGGTAAAATGTGGGAGCACCAGGGTTAGGTTCAATTATATTTTTCAACTACAATTACGCCTTCAATTATCCATGTTCAATTGCAAGTCAATTATCATTACTTTGACCAGGATTTTTTGTAATTTCAATTAAAATTACAATTATTATGTTTCCCATTAAAGTCAATAACAATTACGTTCTCAATGACTACTAATGTATCTTCCTCTTGTGTTAGCTTACTGTTAGCATCTCTAATGCTAACGGCTCAGTTTTGACTCATGTCTTGAATCAGCTGTAAAATAAAACTGAAACACATTTTTACAATTTTTTTTAAATGGTAAAATGATCCTCATGAGACTAGATTTGCTTTGTTAAATTATGATGAACATTTTTTCTAGAATTTCCATTAAATTCCATTGAAATATCCATAGAATTATAATTATAAAGTCAATTATCTAAACACAATTACATTTCAATTATAATTACAACAGCCACATATTTTTTCAATTACAATTTTTATTATAATGACACCATAAATGTAAATATTTATGAATTACGTCGTCTTCTTCAGTCTTCTCGAGGCATCCACTCACAATCGATGAGTCGCTCCTTTCCGTCTGTGGCGCTGATTCTCAGTCATTCCACCCTCTGATTTCCCAATTCTCTTTTTTTTTCATCAGCAACATAAATCACTGAACAATCCCACAGAATCAGATCAAATGTATAAATATATGAACAGACGTCCCAAGAAGAGGAAAAGTTTGAGGAGTTTAATTGGTTTGTTGCAGGAGCGAAGCACCAAGTTTAAAAGTGAATATTCCCTCCTATCTCCTTTCCTATCCACTCTTCCTAACTCCTGGATGTGTTTAAGTGGCAGCCATAATAAGGAGCGTTCCAATTCTCTAAAAAACTAAGGAAAGGAGGCTCAATGCATCCTTTATAACTTCCTTTAGCCTAGGAAACACTGATGACCCACAATTCATTCCAGCAACATTTAAAGAGCCCCGCCCATCAGATTGTTCACGGAAACTCACACTGACTACAAAGGGATGCAATAATATGCCTTGAACAGCTTTAAATAATCTTAAACCCATATCTTATTATATGCAGACATATAATCATATTTTAAAACAGACTCTCTGTGGTTCAAGAAAATGGATCAGAGACATTTTTATTCACATTATGATTTATTCAACATAATTCATTCACCTCGGAACATATGCTGAGTTTGCAGAGGGCAGGGGGGGCATTTTCATAAAATCTTACTTATTATGGATTAATGTTGATTAATGAGTGTAAGATGAGTGTGTGACGTTCTTTAAGTTTCCCTTTACTTCCTCGTGTCCTGGTTGCCTCTTTTCCTTTGATTTACATTTAAACTTGACATTATATCAGTGGAAAATGTTATTAATTAGTTTTTAGTCTATTTTAGGAAATGTGTAGTTTTTCACCACGGCAGACGTCATGAACGCGTTTTTGATTTTCATTACAATATTATGCAAATACATTACCATCAACTTTTGAGAAGTACATTGGAGAACCAAACACTTCACGCCAACATCATTCAACACTTTTCTTGTACAGTTGCACAAACCATGCCCAGGACTCAAACCCACTGTCACATACGTATATTTTCAGGAATATCAAATCTATTTTAAATCAGTCAACTTAAAACCAGTCTCAGAAAAAGACAAGAAATTCAGAACCACTAGATTGTTGCAGTAAAATAAAGTAGTGAGTAAGTATCACGAGTAAGATTCTCTTTCTTTTTTCCCTACATTTGGCCTCTTTTTGTTCCACGTGTTTGCTTTTTTTCACTATTGTTTGCCACATTTTGCTCATTAAAGCTACATTTAGCCATTACATACCACCTGTTTTGTCTTATTTATCTTTTTTTACTACTCTGACTGCTTCTGGCCAATTTTAGTCACTTTTCTTGCCACTTTTGCACCATTGTTGCCACCTGTTACCTATTTTTTGTCACTTTACTTACACTTTACTCATCGATGTTAACTTGTTTTCAACAATGACTCCCTCTGTAAAAAGTGAGGGGGAGGATTTTATTATTTTTTTTTGTTTTATGAAAGTGCGAGTGTTTCATCCCCCACGGGTGTGACGCCCCGAGTTTGTTGGTTTTTCACTGAGTGAAAAAGATCCGTGCTTATGGGAGTTGGTTTTTTAACCATTGCTGGCAGTCAGCAGCAGGAGACTGAAGAGGCTTTTATTGTTGTTCTGTTGCCCAAACTTCCACTGCTGTGAAGCCAATGTGAAAACCAAAGCTGAATAACTGAACCGAGACAGAAGGAGCATCAGAAACACACACACACACACACACACACACACACACACACACACACACACACACACGTCATCTCCCAGATGGAAACCTGCATTGTTTCAATGGCATCAATTTCAGATTACTGTCACACTGCCAGCCATTATATTTATTTATTGACCTTTAATATTACTGTCACCTGCTCTCAGATACGCTGCTATCCACTGATATTTCTCACTTTTGTCGTGGTAAACAAAAAAACCAGAAAGAAAAATGGATATTTGTATTTCCCCTGAAGGCAAAGTGGAAGAAACAAAGGATTGTGCATCTTCAAATTGTGAAACATAAAATACATCCAATAAAAACTAAAGAAGACAGAGAAAAGAAGAGCTTTTCTTTTCCCAAAACACAGAGCTGAGCAATTGTTTAATGACTTTATACGTAACATCCTACGAGACACCTTTTAATTAGAAAATGTGGTGACTTTTAAAAAATGCTTTAATGATCTTTTTGGCTTCCTCTATTTGTAGTTGTTATTGCCTCTTCTTCATTAAATATACTGAATGCATGCAAATAATGGGCATTACAAATTGTGAATGTGATTAACTAGTCAAAAATAATAATGAAATATGGTGAAAAGAGGTTAAAAGTGACAATAATTGTTCAACATGTGACATTTGGTGGAAAAGTGGTGGAAAGGGTTTATAAATGCTGAATATATCTGCAAAGTGGACAAAATTGCAGAAAAGAAATGTGATGTAGAAGTGTCAGAAATAGGAGTAATGTAGCAAAAATACATTAAAAGGAGCAAAAATATGGCAATAAAGTGATTAAAAAAGGTTAAAATATGGCAAGTTTGGTGTAGTTTCAGAAAAATGGTAAAAATAAGCAAAAAATGGGCTTAAATTGCTCAAAAAATATATTTTTAGTTTCTTGAGGGCTTGTGGCGACCCCCTCCCAGTGTCTTGTGACCCCAAGGTTGAGAACCCCTGGTTTTAATGACTTCGTACATAACAACCAACGAGGCACTTTTTAATTATGTGGTTTAAAAAGTACTTTAATTACTTTTTTGGGCTTCCTCTAATTGTTGTTATTTTCTGTTATATTTGTCATATTTTTTCTCAAACTGCATTTCTCTCAAAATAGGTTTAAATACATGAACATATACAGTATATGTATATATATACTGTATATATATATATATATATATATATGCACTGACTGTTATCTATTCAGTGTTAAAATGTTGTGTGGTGTGACAAATGACTGAAAACCTTTTTAAAATTACTCTAAATTCATTTAAATAATAATAATGTGACTTTCCTTAGTGTTTTGTAGTCCTTCTTTAAAATAAAAAAAAGCATTTCTACTTTTATTTCCACCATAAAATTCATGCACACTTTGTCTGATGGGCGTTTTATCAGGTAACCACGCCAGGCTTGAATAAAGCCTTTCAAAATAAAAGACTGAAACCGAATGATTTATGCCACAGAACTAACTGAACACAACATAATCATGGAGAACAAACACATCCTCAGACTTTGTCATTTGCTACAGTTGAGGCCAATATTATTATTATTATTATTATTACTTATGTCTGGTTTAGGTGTTGATTGAATTGTGTTTTGTAATTTGTGTGATTTAGAAATTAAAATAAAAATAAATAAATAATAAATTAAATTGGGCTTTTTGCCTTTATTGGTCATATACAGAATGCAGTTTAGTATGATTACTCTTTGAAAAATTATGATGAGATGGTAATTTCCCAATTTATGGGAACATAGTCGTGTGATATATTGTTTCAAAGGTATTTCAACGTAGATTACGATTATTCCTCGCACAATTCAATGAGGGGCCCGAGGGGCCCACTCCCCTTTTTCGGCAATTTCCAATAAAGTCGTTTTCTCATTTATTTGTGAGTCAAATGTTGCGACAGTTGGTGGTACCGAATCATTGACACATACCAATATATGAATGGGGCCCATTACTCTGTGTGTGCCACAGGCGAACCAGGGGGCCCCATTTTTTTACTGGGTGGAACCAAGTCATTTGACTGAATTCTCAGGAGTGTGGTGTGTGCTATTTGGCGTGGAGACGTTTCCGGTCATAGTTCATCTGAACTTGTTAGTCACGTACCCCCTAAGACCATTTGCATACCCCTGGGGGTACTTATACCCTACCCTAAGTGTCTTTTTTTTTACATCTTTGACTGATTCTGTCTTTCATACGGTCTCTATACTGTACATCATGTCAGTTTATCTTCTCCTACACTGACTGACAACCACTGGAAGGAGAGATTAGCTTTGTTCACTCACTGAGAGCTTTGAAAGAGTTGAGTGAAGTTTTAAATTGAATTAGAGGAAAGAGTGAAGGAGAGAACAAGAGTATAGGCAGGAAGTGTTGACCTTTTCTGTCATTAATTAGGTGTCAAAAGTAGTACTTAGGGACTTCCTCTTTCCCCGTTCAAGGTTCCAGTGAGAAACATAATAAGTGAGATAATGGGAAAATGTTGGAAAGAGTTGAGAGACTGGGACGACTGTGATTGAAACAGACAGACAATAAACATCTTCACATGTCTGTATCCTTCTGTGATTGACGTCTTCTTTGTAGAATATGTCACTAAAGTCCATCAAATGAAGCAAAAAGCTTCTGCTTTAGTATCAGGAATGTGAAAAAAAAACACATCATAAAAGCTTTATCGAGTTCTATTGTTTGAAAAAGAAAATCTGCATTCAAAAACAATTGTGCTTATTGAAATATAAATCTCTTTATCTAACGTGGATTGATGTTTTTATTGCATAGGAGCATGAGGAATCTGTATTTTAGACCCATTTCTATTTTTATTAAATAGTTGTTTACCAGTTTAATAAAGAAGTCTGTGTTTTTCACGATGAACTGTTGTGTCAATATTGAATCATGTTATTGCCTCAACTAATCATTTCTCAAAAAATGAGTATGTACCACTAAACATCAATAAATTACCCTAAACAGAGAAAAAGGTCCAAATCTCCCATCATTCTTTTTTTTTTTTTTTAAATATTGTATCTTTTATTTGGAATTAACAAAATAACATCATCTGCATAGAAGACAAATACAAGTGGCCATCCAGTTTTGTGATTTTTAGTCGAAAAAGCAAGCAACACCATCCAGCTGGAGTGAGTCCAGATGTAACGTTCAGTCCCAGATCAAGGGTCATATTTCTCCTGTACTGTGGTGGACACATCCTCCTATTTTAAACATTATCATCATCCTTTGTAAATCTCAGAGGATCTTAGATGCACTTGAACTGGAAAAGAAAAGAGGTGTTTGCAGAATAGGAACAATTATTGAGAAACACTTGTTAAACTATGAACTGATCCTTACAGTCATACTTTATATGTTCAGAAAAAAAAGAACATAGTTAGATCTCTGTGAAATCCTAGAAAAACTCATTCAAATCACGATTCATTGTTACCGATTTGCCTCATGAATTACATTTGTTCGTTTAGAACGAGTCGATCTGAGGTGATTAAGTAACATTTTATCTAAAATAATAATGCGTACAGTGTGAGTGAAATAAATCCCTGAATACTGGACAGAGCAGGTGCAGTCGCTTAAATCGCCCGTGATGAGTCGCTTATAGTCGTGTCTTTTGCTCGCTTCATCGTTTTATCTACCCCGTCACGTGACGACCAGGGAAGTGAAGTTGGGGCGAAACTTGTTGCTGATTGGATGCTGCATTACAGCGTCACAAAATTTTTAACTTTGAGCGACTTCCAGCGACTCAGATCACGTGATTAAGTCGCTGGAATCACGTGAGATTGACATAATTTAGATTGATTTAGAATGAAATCTAGTTGCCAGAATCGCTGAGGTCGCTTTTGATGTGAACGCACCTTAAGGTGGTAATTTCCAGTGTCAGGATTCAGCCAATCACCTGCTCCCTGTCATCTTAGCATCCCTCAAGACATTAGCATTAGCATAACAATGAATGGAGCTATGAAGCAGAGGAGGCTACCATAGACGGAGTTTAAAATTCTTGCCGGGTGGGGCCAAAAAAAAAAAAAAAAAAAGAATTAAATAACATAAACAATCATGCAAAAATAATTACTAATGTAATTGATTATGTTGAATACATAAAATTCATTGACACATTATTTAATGTGATGTGATGCTGCTTTCTGCTTCAGTTTTGCTGCAGGACCAAACTCTTGTAACTTAACGGTGCAGTCCGTGATTCTCAGATCCCTCCCTCTCCCTCCCGTTGCTCTCTTGCCCTGCCTCCAAACTTTCCAAAGTCCCTCCCTCAGAGGAGCTAACAAGCTAACGTTAGTCTGACAGCAACATCACAGTAATATAACATGTTCTGTTAAAAGCATATTACTGCAGGGCTTCTCTCTCTCTATGTGCACACACCTCAGCAGCAGCAACAACACAGTGTCACTTACAGCAGCCCACACAGAGGCTGCTGCACACACACACAGACAACGCATGCACTACAGAGTTCTAGTGTAACAATTACAAATCAAACATAATGTAAATCAGGCTGCAGTAATTACCTTTCAAGCAGAAAAGTTGCTAATTCCATCTTCTACTCCTCGAGACCATACACTGTGAAAAAGATGGCGCTCAAGCTCCGGGAAAGGGGCGGGGCCTGTAAGCAACAGCTGTCAGACACCCCATCAAACACAATCCTGGCTCTGATTGGTTCTTTTTGCTCAATCATTCTGGCATTCTGCCAAAGGCTGCAGGAGTTTTTCACACAAACTACTAGTTAGATGTTAATCTGTTCTTACATAGTGACAGCTTTAGCAAAAATGACAAAAAAGTCACTTTTATAAGAGTTGCAGACTGCACCTTTAAAGAAGAAGAGAGTAAACTTGCTCAAATTAAGTAATATAATTATTCATTTATTATTTATTTTCTACATGATATATGATGCAACACTATACATGTGCTTTAATATGGAAGATATTCTTTAACATGGAGGGATAGCTTGCAGTTATAAATCACTAAGTCACAAGTAGAGAATAAAGGGATACATAAGGATGAAAAGCATTTAAAAGTCCAATAACGTAGATTATGGCATTAATAGTCCCTAACAACGTTACTCCGCCTTTGCTGAACGCTAAATGCATGAGTGCTACTGTGGCAGCCGGTGGATGCTGATTTTGTCAGGGAGGGGGGAGTCGATTAAAAACAGCACATTTTACTGATCATGTGGAAATGCAGTGGCTAAGGAAAGTCATCACATGACAGTATGAAATGTTGGAGAGGAGGATGGTAACACTTGAAGTTTCATACATAAGGCTGGCATTATTATTATGACATGACACTAGGGCTGGGCAATATGGACCAAAACTCATATCTCATCATTGTTCCGATATAAATCTTGATCATTTTAATTTAAAGCCTGACCAGAAATACAACTCAGGGTTAAATTTACTGATACAAAATGCCAAACAGACACATTTATTAAAGGTCACATGTCATGCTATTTTTCACCATCATCTCCATTTGTTCCAAGAACTCCAAAAACATAATATTTGAGGTTTATTTTCCCAAACTCGCCTGTTTTCCAGAGTTTTATCCTCTGAAAAGTCACTTTCTGATCAACTCTACTCAAACAGGCTGATTTACGTCCTACTTATGGATATTCATGAGTGGGCGTGTCTATAGACAGGATACTGACTTCCTCCTCCCCTCATGGTGACGTAGGGCCAGAGGACGGCCCACCCTCCTCCCACCCACTCCATAGCTGAGCTCATGCTGCTTTATAAACACAGACAGAGCGTGGGGGTGGGGCGTTAACCAGTACATACATAGACTGTAGAAAACACATACATAGCACTGTGCTAACGACGCTGAAATGCTCACCTTTGTGGGCGTGTCTGTTTACATGTCAATCACAGCAGAGAGCTTTCTGGAGGCGTGGCTTCTCCAGCTCAGTGCCGTGTTAAATTCATCATCAAAGTGTGAACGCGTCATCAAATTATAGCGATGTGTTTGTGTTCACCCTGTAGTAAGAAAGGAATAAATCACCCTCTAACTAACGATTGATGGAATCAATGAAAAAACACTTTAGACATGTGTATGAAGCCATAATAGACCTTTATCATGTTTAAAACACAGAAAAGTTAATTTAGCGTAACATGGACCTTTTAACAACCAGCTGCACAATATGTGCCACTCATCTTTTTCTCCAATAAGGGACAGCACGTGTGAGTGAGTTCTGCAGTGTAGCTGGGTTAGGATGCACTCAGTGATCATCTAACTGTGATGTTCATGCTGTACTGAGAAGTAGTGAAAGCAGCGACTCATAAAACAAGTATTTTAATACAGAGTCAAATATAAAAATATGAATATTGGCATAAATGGAAATCTTGATATATCTTGAATCTCGATATATTGCCTTACGTGACACCTGCCATTAGGTGCCACTGATCAGACACTTTATCAATGCTAATGACACATAATGACAACGTAATGTCAGCCTGATCTGTAAAAGTAAAGTGTTACCAGGGGAATAGACATAATTCCTGAATTACAGTAAATGCTGCAACCTGTAAATATTTCACATCTTTTAATAATTCATTTTATAGATTATATATGCACGCAACAGATAAAAGAAAAGGTCAGGGATAAATATGTCTTGTTTACTTCTATTAATATTTCTATGCTAATGAAGACAAAGGTTAGTGATGATGTCACCGCTCAGTGTATTCCTTCAGCGAGAGATTTAAACAGTTTGTACGAAGCAGAAAGTGTTTTATTAAGCATATCGCTCTAATAAATGTTGCCAAACAGAGAGTGAGGCCTGATAATTATTAGAAAATAACACAAATAAATAAATAAGCATGAATTTATTTATGCATTTATCTGAATTTTAGCCCCATCTCTCATTCATTCATTCAAAAAACAAATATATTGTATTTTTGTTATTATGACCGGGGCCTTTAGTCTCATCATATATGCAAAAGTTTATACTGTATGTAGGTAAATAGTGATTTTTCCCTCTTTGATGACATTGTTACAGTGATTCTGCATTTTTTTTTTTTACAACAACCACACACAGGAATTTATGGTTTATTATTAAAACTTATTTGTATTTATTTAACGCCTAATTAAATTTTCTACATGTAATCACAAGGAATGTTACACAAAGAGACCATTTCATTCAGTTTACAGAGACAACAATGACAAAAATAGAATAAAAATAAATCATGTCTGATTTCACACAATATTATAAAAACATGCATCTCTTTCCCTCTCTCTATATATACAGTATATTTATATATAACATAACAGTGTGTACACAGAACAGTGCCAGCAGATCAAAATAAGGCTCTCTCCTTTGGTCTAAGTCAGGTGGTCACCAACACGGTGCCCGTGGGCCCCTGGTAGCCCACATGGACCATGTGAGGGGCCCTCAGCAGCTCTAGTCACTAATGAGCTCCGTCGAAAAAGTGATTTACGTACTTTCCAGAATTCAAACTCACAAATATAAATACGTGGTTGATACTTAGTAGAGTTAATTACTGCTACATGTGATAAAGTTTTAGAAATAAATGAAAATCAAATTGTTTCATGTTAAAACTAAAACATTTCCTACCTTTTTAAGGTACTGCTAGCCTTTGTTATTACCTTAGCTTTTAATTAAAGTGAAACTGTGAAAATGTAGTATTTAAAAAGTATTTTTCTAACCGATAGCCATTTGGACTATTCAGCACCTCTAAAGTAGCTACAGTTTCAGAAAAGCTGGTAAACCCTGGTCTAAGTAGATTCCATTCAGCACCATGGACAGTGACATGGTTTTAATGAAGATTCAACTGATCATTGTTTAGAGAAGATTTACTGTATAATCTATACAAACATCTCAGCAAAATGAATTCCTCTTCAAACTATGGACATCTTCAACAATTTATAATTTACAACTGTACAATACAGTTGGCATCTTGCATCAATCATAAAGAAACACATCCCAACACTAGTGATGCACATTTTAACCAACCATGGCCATACTGACAATCTGACAAGTTACAAAACACTTACTTTACTGTTGACCCAAGATGATTGGCCCCTGAGATCCAGTCCAGGTAAACCTGAAGGTGGTTGAACACAGACATGAACATTGAAGAACAGTCATGTGGAGACAGGACCATCTATAAGGGGGAATAAAGGGGAGAGATTTTTGGGGTCCATCCATAAAGTCAGTAAAATGATGGTCCATTGTTCTATGAATCTGTGATAACCACATTTATTTATTCATCTGAATAATATCCACTGTTATCCAGGAACGTTTATTATTATTGTTATTATTATAGTCATCCTAAAGATGGAAATCATTGTTTTAATCACAAATTGGTTAAAAGTTGCAATTTAGAGTGGTCAAAAACAGAAAGAAAAAGTGGTAAAAAGGGTTCAAAGTGTCAATATTGGCTTTAAAATGGCAGAAGTGGGGGGAGGGAGGGGGTGGTTGGGGTAAAGTTATTTGAAGAGTAGCTACAATGATAATACACACTTATAAACCATTATCTCACTTTTTTTTTTTTTTGCACGTCTGAATTTTGGAGATGAATAGAAGCCAAAAATGGAGGAAGAGGTGGTGAAATGAGATTTTAAAAACCACATAAATTGGTTAAAAGTTGTGAATTAGAGAAAACAAAAACAGACATAAAAAGGGGAAAAAAAAAAAAGTTTAAAGTGTCAATATTGGAACAATTTGTTTAAACTCGCAAATAGTGGGCATGAATGTGGTTAAATTGGCCAAAAATAAACATTAAACAAAAGGTTAAAAGTGACAATAATGTGACTTTAGGCGGAAAAGTGGTGGAAAGGGTTTATAAGTGCTGAATATGTCTGGAAAGTGGGAAAATGTGCAGAAAAGTCATTAAAATGTGATGGAGAAGTGTCAGAAATGCGAGCAATGTAGCAAAAATGGTGGAAAAGATGGTGAAATGGGATTTTAAAAAGCACAGAAATAAGTTAAAAGTTGCCAAGAGTTGCCAAAAATGGGTAAAAAGGGTTTAAAGTGTCAATATTGACTTAAAAGTGGCAGAAATGGGGTAATGTGATTTTTTTTAAAAAGTGGGAATAAAGTCTAAACTGGCAAATAATGGGCATGACAAATGGTGAATGTGCTTAAATTAGCCAAAAAGAATCATGAAATATGGTGAAAAGAGGTTAAAAGTGACAGTAATGGGTCAACATATGTGATATTAGGTGGAAAAGTGGTGGAAAGGGTTTATAAGTGCTGAACATGTGTTGAAAGAAAAAAAAATGCAGAAAAGACAAAGAAATGTGATTTAAAAGTGGCAGAAATAGGAGAAATGTAGCAAAAATGCATTAAAAGAAGCAAAAATATGGCAAGAAAAAAAAAGTGATGAAAATATGATAAAATATGGTGAGTTTGGTAAAGTTGCAGAAAAAAAGTAAAAAGAGGCAAAAATGGGCTGAAATTGTTATAAAGTATATTTTTAGTTTCTTGAAGGTGTCTATGAGAACCCCTGCTTTAAATGACAATAAAAATAATCAGTTTTTGTTACAATGAAAACCAATTATTTTTACTGAAGTGTTCATTTAAACGCGTTTCATAAATGTTAGTTGAGGTGAAACTGAAAGAGTCAATTTGAAATCTACAGCAGAGTTAATCAGTCCGTGTGTGAACATAGCACGCTGGCCATCACTGGACTGATTGACTGATCCCATCTTTGACAGAAGTGAGTAGAACAAATGAACGCTAATTACAGCAGAGGTGTTATGTAACCACCACAGATGGTTGAAAAGAGTCCTGGAAACGTTGAAATCTAAACCTGGATCAAGTCAAGTTGGCAGAGATAGTGGAACACCTCCATTACTGGTGTTCCTGTGAAAGTCCTCTGAGCATGCACACACACACACACACACACACACTATGTGATAAATGTGTATAACTTTACCACTAAACACTGTAGAAATACTAATGCTCATGACCAATGTTCTACACATGGTTCCAGACCTTTTTTTTTTCTTCTTTGCACTGCTTTGATTGGTTAGTTTTTTTATTTATTTATTTTTAATTTTTTTTTTAGCTCAAACATGTTTTAACAGCAGCACTAGTCAATAGGTAACTAAAATCTGATTTACCAGGCTTCAAACTCACAAATATAAATTCATATGACTAATGCAGTCTTATTACAGTTAAACACTGATGGACCTAATAAGTTATTTCATTTTTAATTAATTAAGTCCTTAACTTTTTTTAAACATGTACTTAAGTACAAGTAAAATTACTCATTTAGAAATGGTAAAAAAAAAAAAAAAAAGTACAAGTACCCATAAAAGTATGGGGGTGAGGGTGTGTCACATCTGGTTCTGAGCCAGTGGGCTTCACAGTGGAGCATCTAATGAATGTAAGAATGTGAGAATTCACTTTACACTGAAGCACAGGACTAACAAATAATCAGAGGTGGGTGGAGTCACTAAAAACGCTACTCGAGTAAAAGTACTGTTACATGTAACATGCACAGCGTAGAGAGTTTCCTTTTTACGCAAACGATTTTCATCTTGGGGAACTGACTGTGCATGCGTAAACACATAAAAACACACAATAGAAACCGAGGGAGAGCAGCAATGTGCTTTTGGGAGGGGGTGTGGCCTCCTCCTGGCTCCTCCTCCTGCCTTACAGTGGAGTGAGACTGTGCAGCGTCTCTACCGTACCAGGAAATAGCGCTGTTTGGTAATTTGGGCTATGAAACGCACAAATTGCTGACACTTTCAAACGTATAGGTACTGTAGGCTATTGGAAATGGAAAAACATAAATAAAACAAATAATCAAAATATCAATTCACCCTTGGGTAGGCACTGCCTTGCCTACCCTGACTGCACGTCATGAGATATATCTTGTTAGGAGAGTATGGAGGCTATATTAAATAATTGTTTATGTTTCTTTAATGGTGTTTATGATGTTGATTTTGTCAGATGGATAAATGCTTGTTTTTTTCATTATTATGAATTTTATATTTTGATAAGCGCATTGAGATGATATTGTTGTAAATATCACTATACAAATAAAGTTGAATTTAATTGAATTAACACTTGCCAGCAGAAATATATGAAATTATCATTTGTGTTGACATTGGTGGTCTCGATTTGGAACGCCCTGCCTACCCTACCCTAGTGCTCACGGTAGTGTTGTGTTCAAGACCACACTATCCGAGACCAAGACTTGCCCGAGACCAGAATGCACCGAGACCAAGACAAGACCAAGACTTTCGGGAGCCGAGACCGAGTCAAGACCAAGACCGAGACAAGCCGAGACCAAGACCAAGACCAAGACCATAAACATTTTTTTTTCAATTTAAAAAAATATATAAATAAATAAAATTATGACAAGGTTCAACAGTTAAATAACATTCTCTCTTTAATTTTAGTTTATTTTAAATACATTTGACGGACAAAAAAGGTGCCTGCAAAAAATTAACTAAAATATTAAAACTACTACTGCTACTGATAAATTCACAATTATTCTACATATTTGAAAACAAGATTTTTATGTCAGCTGAATGTACAGCAAGTGTTTAAAAGCATTTCTGCCAAGAAATAATGATTCTTGATTCTGATTCTTTCAGTTGTTCAGGTTTAACAGGTCACAGATTTCATAAGATAATTTTTTAGTTTGAAAAAGCCTTTACACAGGTTATTTTTATTAATTCACTTAGTTGATATAGTTTAATTTGGTTGCTGTAATGTAACTAGGATATTCAATTAACAAAGGTTTCCAACTGTAACTGTAAAAGTGAAACTTTCTGAAATAAAACTACAAACAAGTTGTCAGCAGTGTAAAAAACATAGATCTACAGGTAGATGTGAAACTAAATAAAACAAACAAACCCTGGAACAGTCATGTGACAAATTAATCAATTGTTCTTGTTGAGAATTATTATTATTATTCTGGAAACAGAAACTATAAAAAATAATTATATTGTGAACCTGTTTATATTGTGGGGAACATATTGTATACATACATGTAATTGGAGTCTAAAGACACAAAAAAAAAACACCACTTTAAAAGATAATAGACTAATATAAGACATCTTTACAGTTATTTGACTCATTCTGTGATGCGCGGCGATGACGCGCTGGTGACGACATAATCCAAGATGGCGGCGGCCCGGACTACAGCCGATAATATGTAATAAAGCCTTAAAAGACATGGATATAATGAAAAGAGTGGATGGACAGATGCATAAACATGTAGACTTTCAAACGGACACACAAGGACTTAATAAACACACACGGACTTATTAAACACACACAGACCTCAGTAAACACGGTAAAAGGAACAGGCTTTACCGCTCGGCTGGCACTAGGACCCAGAAGCAGAGTAAGTGCGTCCCCTATCCAGCCTTCACAGGCTGTAATATCATCAGTTTATCATTTTACCAGTTGTTAGAGCTACTGTCTTTACCAGGGAGATAATATTTATTACTGGTGATTGTTTTCTGGAGTTTTACTGGGATTTTTACCGGTGATTAGTTCATATCTCCCTTCTGCTCCGCGGTCCAAACTGACACCGCAGCCACACACACACACACACGCACACACACACACACACACACACACACACACACACACAGTCACATTAAGGAAGGTTGTGGTCATTATACGGGTGGATTAGATAATGAATAAAGGATTGTTTTATCCCGTTCTTCTCCGTGTTATTATCACATTATAAAAAAGGTTAAAAATAGCAGGAATTAGTGCTGGTCTACAACGGTCTTGACGGAAAATCCCGAGTCCGGGCAGCCCGAGTCCAAGACAAGACCGAGTCAAAATGCTTCAGAGACCGAGACAAGACCAAGACCTTTAAAATTTGGTCTCGAGACCAAGACGGGTCTTGACCACCCCAACACTAGCTCACGGCACGTCACTGCATTAAAAGTAACAAAATCACGGCTCTGGAATTGTAAAGAAGCAAAAGTAGAAAAAATAAATCACAAATTTACTCTAGTAAAAGTAGAATTTACTCTCGCGAGTACATTTTTTTCATAAAGTTACTTACATGTAATGGAGTAAATGTAACTTGTTACTATCCATCTCTGCAAATAATCAAACAGTAAGCTAATAGTAGGAACTGAAAGATTCATCCACCCTTCATCATAAACACCATCCTGCTTCTCGTGGTGGTGGAGCAGATTATCGACTAATCGTCACCCAGCTGTGGTCTTTTCTCCCTCCCACCAACCTTCTCTGTTTCTCTGATCCATCTCAGTGTCAGCAGTACCGGGAGAGTTCCTCTGTCCTGGAGAACCAACCAGCGGGAACCTTTGTGCTTCAGGTCCACGCTGAGGACGCTGACGAGGGCTCCAACGGAAAGGTCACGTATGGATTCATGCACAAAGACTCCACCGTGCCCGCCTTCAGCATCCACCCAGATACAGGTGAGAGTTTACCTAATGATGGGCTTTGATTCTTTAGAGAATCATCAGAAGAAACTTTGATTCTAAAATAATCAATCAACCAATCTTTATTTATATAGTGCAGATTACAACAGGTAATCTCATAGCGTTATCAAAATATAAAATTAATAATAATAAGGAAAAAACCCAAATAAATCCACATGAACAAGCATTTAGCTACAAAAACTTCCTTTTAACAGGAAGAAATGCATACAGTTAATGTTGTGATAAGAAGTGCAACGACATAATAGTCACCCAAGCTTTCAATAAACATAAAAGGTTTGTAATTTTAATGTAAATATTCAACATGACCCAGTAAACTAATTTAAACGCTTTGCTTGAAATTTTATACATAAGGCTAACATTCCAATGTCGTTATCTGTCGTTAGCATTAATAAGGTGTTGTTCGCTAAATGATGACACCTTTGGAGCTATGTTGGCATTTATTTATGCAATTGTTTCATTTTTTTACATTTCATAGAAAATTAACATTTTCCTATTTTCTTAGCTACTAAAAGACAACTTTTAACTAATTGTGTAACATAACAATATTGTAAAATGTAAGAAATATCACATATTTTACGAGAATCCACCTTGTGTTTTGAAAATATATATTTTATATATAACATACCACTGACTATACACCTGAAAGCGGGTTTTGTTCAAACTCTGAGTATGTTGGGGCTCAAATGAGGGAAACTCTGAGTATCCCATTCCTGAAGGCAAGGTATGTTCTTCTCTGAGTCTGTTACCATGGTAACAGACTCCATGAACTATGGCTGCACCAAATAATTGGCCACCGAATATATTCGGACTAATAGTGCAAAAATATTAGGCCGAAATTTGGCCTTCGGTTTAGTGAGTTAAAAGAGAGATACTCTGGTCTTTGGTGAGAGCTCTGAATGTCAAATGAATTTCTGTGAATGCAACCATGTCGGAAATGAACTGAATAAATAAATAAAATAAAATAAATAAAAACAAGGCCGAATAGTAGCGTGTGACGCAATGACGCAATCAAACAACGTGCAGTGATTTAGAGGTAAAGGTAAAGTGTGTGCGCGTTGCTGCAGAACCAGCAGCAGCTCCTCCTTTCCACACACAAACACAATCAGACTATCTCCTTAAAGCTCTCCGTCACCACGTAAAAGTTGGAAATCATCCATTTCTACGACCGAGTCCGTTGTTTACGCTGTGAGCCATGAATCTGTAAACATCTCCGTAGTTTGTATTTACATACTGTATATGGTAATAAAGTATAATATATATTCTATATTAAACAGCAGTGTTTGTTTTAGCTCTTAGATAGTTGGAGAGGGAGGAGCTCACAATCTAGGAGGCGTGTTAGGTGACATCACCTGCCAACGTGGGCAAAATCCAACTGTCCCGTTTCAAGCTGACTTTTTAAAAAATGTAGAATAACAAGGGAGGAGGAAACAGAACGTTTTACACTTTGTTCCTCTGAATGAGGCTAAAGGATGTTTATCACTGTAGATAAACTATTAGAAAGTGAGTTTTTATCATTCCTCCCCTTTAATGTACTTTAGCTTTTTTTTGGAATGCATGTTTTGTTTTATTTAAAGGGCTAATCTACTGTAAATGATAAACTTTGTTGTGATTTTTATGAAAAGCAAAGACTACTGGAATATTTAAAAAATGTCAGAATATTCAATAAACATTTATTCTCTTTAAAAAAACAAGTCTAAAAATTTATTCTAGGCTATTTATGCACTATTAAAAAAAAATAGTGACAAACTTAACAACCGCATTCGATATTCGGTATTCAACCAAGCGTTTATATTTTATTCGGCTTCAGCCTCAAATTTTCATGACGGTGCATCCCTATGAACTGAAACTGCTCCCTGGCAGGTTTCTCCCTGGCTCCGCCCACCTGAACACTGCTTCTCAAGGAACACTTTAATGTACCTTAACACTCTTCTCAGTGCAGCGTGTGTGACACACACTATTCACACTATTCACCGGTCGTTACATCACTGGAGTGATGAAATGATGAAGCGACGAATAAGCGCGACTCATCACAAACGATTTCAGCGACTATACTGTAGTCGCTGAAGTGGCGCTCTGTATGAGCGCACCTTTAATTCGATTAAATTCAACTTTATTTATATAACGCAAATTACAACAAAGACATCTCAGTGCACTTATTCCCCAAATACCTGCTTATTTCACCAATCAGGGTGAATAAATTGCTCTTTTCCAGGTGGTTCCCATGGCAACTCGTGTAATCATTGCTCCATTGAGAATGACTTTTTATCGTGCTCGTGCACGTAAGTAAACCAAGGTTTACATACTCAGGGTTGATTGACCCACTTCATACCAGCTGTAATGGAATCAGATACCCAGGTATGTTGACTCAGAGTTTGTTGAACCTCCTTTCTGGAACACACCTCAGATCTGCAACACTTAAAAAAAAAAAACATTTGTTACAATGTTTCAGTGAAAATAAACCTTTAAATATGGTTAATTTAATATGAGGACTTTATCACGTGCAGCAGTATTATATATATATATATTTGTGACTTTGAATCCTGGAAAGTAAATCAGATTTTAGACGGAGCTCATTAGTGACTAGAGCTGCTGAGGGCACTTCACATGGTCCATAAGGGCTACTTTCATTTAGATTAACCAAGATTAATTAATTACAAAGTCTGTAATATAAGTGCCATTACCAGTTGTAATGTGAGTTATGACCCTGACCGTAAGCTGCTGTAATAAGATGACATTGCAATCAAAAAACACATTGAGTCAAAAGCATGGGTCACACTTGACTTGAAGTTTTATACATAAGGTTGACATTATCTGTCATTATCTGTCAGTAGCATTAATAAGGTACCATGACGGCTGTCATTAAGTGTCATTAATTTATGACACCTTTGGAGCTATGTTGGCATGGGGTTAAGGTTAGGAAGGGTTAGGGCACACGTGTCGAACGCAAGGCGCCCGCTTAAAATAAACTGGTCCATATTTGGCCCCTGAACTAAAATGAGTTTGACACCCCTGGGTTAGGGAAACAAAGGGTAAGGGTAACAAAGGGTTAGGGTTATGAAATCTTAGGGTTATGAAAGGTTAGGGTAATGAAGGGTTAAGGTAACAAAGGGTTAGGGTAACAAAGGGTTATGGTAAAGAACGACAGCTAACGACAGCCTTCATGACACCTTATTCATGCTAATGACAGGTGTGATGTCAGCCTTTATGTATAAAACGTTAAAACGTTACATTTTTATTTTTATTATCATACTAAGTTGTCCCAAAAGTCAAAGAAACACATTTTAAGATTATTTCTGACATACATACCCTGTTTTTGTACATAAAAGATTCAACTTTGACCTTGAACCATGCATTTTTTGTTCGACCTCCACAGAAACTATTGAACATTTATTTTTTTAGTTATGAAAAGACAAAAGTGTTTTGTTATGACTTTAATAGCTGGTTGTCTCTAAAAATCAACAACATACCACCCTTTTTCTTCCATAAACAGTAATTATTTCATCGACAATCTGGACTCGAGTATCTCTGATGTCATAAAACTTGTCATTATTAATAGATAAATATTTTATTCATACTTGTAAATGGAAAGACTCCTTATATATATATACAGGTATATATTGTATTTGTATTATTACTGCATAATGTAAAATAGTACAAAGCTGGTTAAACCCAGTAGGATCTCTGTTTATTATAGGGATCAATGAGTCATCAATGTCACTTTAAAAGCTTATTTTACTGTGTTTTCATTGGTGTTGGATTATAAAGAGGTCATTGTAGTTCTGTCCAATCACGGCACAAAGATCCATCTGAGCGTCTTCAAAGCCACTCATTTATCTGAGAACAATGTAGGTCAAATCTCACAACTGAAAGAAATCAGAAAAAACACATTTCACTGGGTTTAATTAGTGCAAAAAACACTTAATTTGTAACTCAGCAGCTGTTGTTCGTCTTCAACACCAGCTGTCACTTTTTGTGCTCCAGTTTGTCAGTTCCACTCCAACATTCATCTTATATATATATATATATTATATAGCATATCGTTTCCAACTGGGTTTGATAATAGGATGGTTGAAAAAAACAATGAACACCTGCTGGAAATCTAAAGTTAACATACATAACGTTAACAACAGGTGTCAAGATTTCACATTCATCTGAACACGTTTTGGTCCCAGCCAATTGGGCTAGGGCTGGGTATATCGCCAGGTAGCTCGCGATGCGATATATCATGGTATTTTTGTTCAATATAACGATATTATCACGATACAGCGATTCTGCGATAATCAATATATCACGGGAAAATTCATCCACGATACATCACGATATCTGTGTCACTGAAGAAATTCAGAATTTATCTACTGCACTGAATCTATTTCACAGGAATTACAAAACATTTTTAATTAATTTAACATGAATGACAGGGAAGTAAAACACAAAATAATGCTTTATCAAAATATTGTTAATGATGTTTGTGCAAATTAACTTAAATAATTAAAAACAAAATGAATGCAGAAAATAGACATTTCAGTGCCAGTATTATCAACTTCTCTGTAAACATGGACACATATCAGTGCTGAATGAACTGGTTTCATGAAAACTGGAACATTTCACTACATACAGTGCAAACCCTGACATCAATGGTCTCATCCACAACAACACCCATGGATCTTCTGTATCACATGTTGTGAGCAGGTGAAGCTGCTCAGAGCGCTGCTGCTCTAGATGAGAAACAGACGGAGTTCCACAGGCACAGCAAAGTTAAGCAGACACTGGTGAGCTCTGTATGTAGGAGTCAGCAATGAATTAAATGGTTTTTTGACAGTATAGATGGTGTTTGTGGTGGTTTAGGCAGTGTTTAATGCAGCCAAGACGGGAGTGGGGAGGGCAGTACACCTATTGAGCACTCACCAGAAACACATAAAAAGCTTCCTTCCCTCATGGTGACACATTTCATGCCGATTCTGTTAACGTGGATCCATAGGGCCCTACACTTATCTTGTTTAATAAGGGTAAAAAATAAATAAATATAGATATTTGGCGCCAGTGAATTGATAATGTACCGCTAGACAAAACCTCACAATATATTGTTTCGATATTTAGGCACACTCTTAGTTTGGAGCAGTTTAGATACATCCAGTATCTCCAAGTTTGTGAAACTGGCCACGTTTACATGTAAGTCTTAATTCCCTTTTAAATTATATAAAAGATTAAAACTGAATTTGTCATTGGCTGATCTGGTTAGATCTCTGAAGCTAAGCAGGTCTGGTCCTGGTTAGTAGATGATGGAGACCACTGAGAATTCCAGGGTCCAGTTACATTGGAGGACAGTCGCCCCAGTGGTATCTGTCATTGTGTCCTTGGGCAAGGCACCCTCATTGCCTAGTATGAATGAAGTGTGTGAGTGAGTGTTGGTGGTGGTGGGAGGGGCTTTCGTCAGTCTGACCCAGGGCAGCTGTGGCTACAATAGTAGCTTATCACCATTAAGTGTGGAGTGAAAGAATAATCCCTTATATCTGTAAGGCGACTTTGAATGTCCAAAAAGTGCTATATAAAGTTGATTTATTATTATTATTATTATTATTATTATTATTATTATTATTATTATTATTATTATTATGAATTAAGTGGCTGGTTTATTCACATTTTAATTCTGAATGGAATATTTACTCGATCTTGTATACAGTTTATTCCGCTTTAAATAAATTCTGGTCAATCTGTGCAAGCTCGTTTTGTCGCGATAACGTGTTGGTGATAATCCAAGATGGCCGCCCGGATTTGGTTCTGAAAACGTATCCCCAAGTGGGAAAGTCTGTAAACGCCACCCTCTGGGTCGCCATGCGGACGATGTATACACATCCTCTGCAAACGATGACGCCATAGCCCCACCTCTCTCTTAAAGGGGGGGTATCATAGAAATAACTTAAAGAAACTTTCCTCATTAGCTTCACTGTTCATGATGCTTCAATTTTGCCTCTGTCTCTTTAAGAAACTCCTTCCCTTTCTGACACGCCCATGAACACTCCGAACACTCCCCCTTCAAACACAGAATATTGTATTATTAGTATTCATCACTTTGATAACCATTGTAATGTGTTGTAGGGAGCTTCCACTGTACCATTCAACACAATGTTTGAACTCCCTCACTTCATCGTGTGTGTGTGTGTGTGTGTGTGTGTGTGTGTGTGTGTGTGTGTGTGTGTGTGTGTGTGTGTGTGTGTGTGTGTGTGTGTGTGTGTGTGTGTGTGTGTGTGTGTGTGTGGTGTGGTGTGTGGTGGTGTGTGCGTGCGTGCGTGCGTGCGTGCGTGCGTGCGTGCGTGCGTGCGTGCGTGCGTGCGTGCGTGCGTGCGTGCGTGCGTGTGTGTGTAGACGAGGGGGGAGAGAGAGGGCAGTCATTTCTCTTCCAACTGCAACACTTATAGACAGCACCGCTTTTACGGTTTAACTGATCAACTTACAGAGTTACTAAATGATGAGTTCACCCAGAATGAAGGCTTATTCAATAAGTTTACCGCTTTATTTTGGCCCCGCTAGGAAGGGTCAACCACAGCCCTCTACTGCAGCCATCTATCTGTAGCTCTGTAGTGGGAGGGAGGGGACGCTGCCTCGGCTTTACAGACAATGTCAAGGAGGGGAATTCATTATTTTTAATCGTTTTTATTTTTATTATTATTAATGTGTACATAAATGAGTACAGATAACATAAGCCAAGGGTTTTCCTAGAAAAGTATTTAGAATAATTAAATTAAAATCTAAATCTGCAAAGGCGGGTGCTGTGAGCAAACTAAGGAAGAGAAGATAGGAGGGGGAGGGGCCTCATCCCCAAGGCGGAGCCTCGTCCCCTTGAGCAAAACAGCAGGAAAATGGCTGCTGGCAGGAGATTCAAAGATTACTCAAAAATACGTGAAACAATGGAGGTATGTTTTAAATGACACACTAACATGATATAAAGCTTGAAAAAGTGATTTTTACATGATACCCCGCCCCTTTAACGCCCATGTGTCGGCCCACAAACAAATCTCGTCTTGTTTTTGTCTCCATCTCCTTCCTCTTTTCTTTTGTATGTCCTGTTTTTTTCACAAGTTTTATACCAACCTCTGTGTCTTCTTCCCTGTTTCTGTGTTTTTCTGTGGCAGCGTTACAGCGCCACATACAGGCCTGGTTTGTTTATTGCAGTGTTTTCCCCCTTTTCATGTGGACACATATAATTACCCAATTTAGAGGAAAGCGTTTTCATTTTGTCTCCATGTGGACGGGACCTCAGTTACAAGCGTTATTAGCTGTTTTGGCTGCTGAAAAATGAAACAACCACTGCGTCTGTTTGAATCGGCAGAATGCAGAAACGATGCGACAAGTCATTGTTGCCAGATTGGGCTGTTTCACACCTAGAAATTTAAGGGTTTTTGTGTGTGTTTAGATTTTAAAATGTAATGTATATCTGGCAACACTGCAGGTTGTACTAATCCTACATTTCCCATGAACACTATGTTGTGACGTGCTATACACAATTAGTTACGTGCTTAAGTTAGCGTGATTGTTATGGTTTGGTAACAGACGGAGAAGACAAAAGGAATGGCGCTAAACAAACAAACATGGAGATATTTATGGGCTGTTGAAAACCCTGAACTTTTAAAAAGGAAAGCTGCTGCTGACTCAGGGGAAAATGTAGATGAAAGAGGATCTGAAAAGAAGAAGAAATTGAGGAGAGTTTTTTTACTAAATGGATGTCGGGTCGTGAGTGGCTGGTATTCCATCATTTGTTCACCTTTAAAATGTGCACTATACAGTTTGTTTACATTTGAAGAGCATGTATGTTAATAAAACATGTTTTCTCTACAGTACATGTAATTCTTAGTCCTGATTACCATTCCAGGGATTCAAATTAAATTAAATGTTTATATTTTTACCATTTTAATGTAATTCTGCACACAATTAAATTAAAAACTATTTAAAGAAACATGAACGCTTAAATCTATTCCGTGGCTCATAATGTAGTTTATTTTTGCTGGAATAACATGTGGCTGGTGGAAAATGTGGTTGAGTCATGCTGGCTGGTGATCAAAAAAATGATTGTAAAACCATTATTAACAGTCGTAGTAAATAAAAACAGGTTAAGTGTTTGTACATGTCATTAAATTCCAAAATGATTTACACATGAACAAGAAATAAAATGACAGCATGTCTAACTCTCGACGTACTGGATCAAACATGATGGTTTGGTGAGTCTCGGTTCTTCCAGAGGTCACATATTTCAACTTTTCTCTTCTTTATTAAACATTATCTAAAAAGGAGACAAAGCAGCCTCAGAATTCTTCAACGTGATCAAACTCATCATCTCTGTGTCTGTTTCTTTAGGAACGATCGTCACAGCCAGGAAGTTTGATCGTGAGCGTCAGCGTGAATACGCGGTGACGGTGACGGCTACAGACAGAGCTACTGACCCTCTGATTGGAATCTGTCAGCTCAACATCCTCATCCTGGACCAGAACGACAACAGCCCCAAGTTTGAGAACCTCCGATATGAATGTAAGTACTCTGAAGTCATCAGTTACACAGAAATACTCTGAATACAACACAGCCAGTAGCTTTTTACACCATTTAATAGAAATGTGTGAAATTTGTTATTAGTTGTTATGGGTATAAATTATTGTCATGATTCTAAAAGAAACAAAAAAAATCTACAACAATAATTAACTCCATTACACTATAGCCGTTCATTATCAATTACTTTTCTTAGTTTATGTTTTTCCGTCATTGTTGGAGAATATTTGTTGAGGTTAACGACTCAACATTTACAGGTCGGTCTACATTCCAACCCTCACCTATGGTCATGAACTTTGGGTCATGACCGAAAGAACAAGATCACGGGTACAAGCGACCGAAATGAGTTTCCTCCGTAGGGTGGCTGGGCTCTCCCTTAGAGATAGGGTGAGAAGCTCAGTCATTCGGGAGGGGCTCAAAGTAGAGTCGCTGCTCCTCCGCATCGAGAAGAGCCAGATGAGGTGGCTCGGGCACCTAATTAGGATGCCCCCCTGAACGCCTCCCTAGTGAGGCGTTCAGGGCACGGCCCTCCGGAAGGAGGCCCCGGGGAAGACCCAGGATACGCTGGAGAGACTATGTCTCTCGGCTGGCCTGGGAACGTCTCGGGGTCCCCCCGGAAGAACTGGAGGAAGTGGCCGGGGAGAGGGAAGTCTGGGCCTCCCTAGTGAGGATGCTGCCCCCGCGACCCGGAAACGGTTAAGCGGGAGAAGATGGATGGATGGATGGAACGACTCATCATAGAGAATATAAACCTTCTAGTATTTCCTCTCTATCAGTTGTCTTAAAACTAAGTAATCTTTAATGAATATATTGACTTAAATATTTGAACAGTACAGTATATTTTTATACGGTACTGGTCACCAGGTTGTTACTGCTTTGATTTTTAATTATTTCACATTTTTGCTTTTTTCAATTATGCCATTTATTATCAGTTGATTAAAAAATGGTCTGTTGGATAAATACAGTGTCTAAATTAGCTTATTAGATTATTGTATCAATCCCAAAAAAATGTCCAAAGTGATTTTTTTTAATCATCAAAACATTTAATGTCGCCAACACATGCATGGCATGTAAACTCCCAGTCACTAGGTGTTTATGAACCACCATCAGACCTTGTTAAACTACCTCACTCCTCAATACATTTTAGCTTTATTTTGAATAAATATAACACTTTTTAATATTTATTCTTTAATTACAGTTAGTTAACTTGTTCTCGCAAGTTTAAAAAAAAATGCATTTCATACCATTTTGCACTTATAAAGGGGACATTTGTAATTATTGATATCATGAAATATTGCAATGTATATCATATTGTTTAGTATCAGTCTGTATCTTGAATCATATCGTATCGTCAGATTTATGGCAATGCACAGCCCTACTATTAACTTAGCCAACTTGATGATGATTTTTGTGATAAGCATCTTTATTGAAGTGGAAGTTTTGTTTATTCAGACAAGGTTTTTCAGGAGTTTTTTATCTGAATTTCTCTGAAACAGGTTTTAGTGTTGGGCTGTTAACAAATGAACAAACATTAAAACAGTATCAATGTGAGGAAGGATCATACAATGAAGGTATGATTTAGCAGCAGTAATGGAAATAAAAGGCCTGATTTGTTTAAAGTTTTGGAGGTTACATTCTATTGTGATAGCAACCATTTCTTATATGTTTCTTGAAGGTTTAATTAGATTATATTATGATTCCCAAGTACTTGAGCTGAGACACCAAATGAAGAACCTCTCCATCTTTTTATGAATGTCATGCTCATAGTCTGTTTATTAATGAGCCCATGGCAGTTGTCTTTAAGCCAGATAAGGACCTTAGATAAGGACCTTAGATAAGGACCTTAGATAAGGACCTTAGATAAGGACCTTAGATAAGGACCTTAGATAAGGCATTTGTACGTTTGGTTGAGATCATATCAAATGTCAGACCATGAGTAAAGATAACTGCATCATCTGCATAGATCTGAATATTAAAATTGGGACGTACATCTGGCAGATTGTTAATGTACAATGAAAATAATAAGGGCCCAATGACTGATCCCTGTGGTAACTAATTATTACCATAGTTTTCACCAATTACTGTTCCTGTTGTCATGACAACCTATTTAACATCTTTGCTGGTTGTTTATTTTTTTGTTCCTCAGACTTCCTCCGTGAGGACACGATGATTGGCACCAGCTTCCTGCGCGTGGCGGCTCACGACGACGACTTTGGCTCCAACGCAGCCGTTACTTATTCCATGTCTGATGAACAGCCCGAGTACCTGAGAGTCAACCCTCTGACGGGCTGGGTGTACGTCAACCAGCCCATCTCACAGGTACACGCACTTGTACATTTTAGGACATCCTCAGGTCTCAGAGTGAGGTAACAGGTGTCACGACTAGACTCATGACTCAGCAAAACCTCTGTCAAATCTAACGGCCTTACTCATCAAAACAAACAACGTCAAATGGCACGGCCTCAGGCTTCAAAATAAAGGTCTTCAGACTCAATGTCCTTAGGCCTTAAAACACGACATGGCGTTTTATTTTGAAGGAACAGAAAATACACAAGACAAATTAAATTGAAAAGCCATTCTTTTTTTTTTTCTTTTTTAAAAGTTAATAAATATCAATTTATTGTTTAATAATAAAAACTTAGCTAAGTATAACGTTGATATATCTTAACCTTTAAAAGTAAATACATGAAATAACAGCTTTCAACTTTCAACGAAGCAGCATGCAGTGACGTGCCGTCAGGGTAGGCAAGGTAGGCAGTGCCTACCCAAGGGTGAATTGATATTTTGATTATTTGTTTTAATTATAATTTTTTTTTCTTAAAATATTTAATCATATATTTTAAATTTTTCCATTTCCAATAGCCTACAGTACCTATAAGTTTCAAAGTGTCCGCATTTTGTGCGTTTCATAGCCCAAATTACTAAACAGCGCTATTTCCTGGAACAGCTGCAGTCTTTTTTTTTTTCCACTCCGCTGTAAGGCACAGGGAGGCCACGCCCCCTCCCAAAGGCACATTGCTCCTCTGCCTCCGTTCCCATTATGTGTTTTTACGTGTTTGCGCATGCGCAGTCAGGTCCCCAAGATGACAACCATTTACGTGGAAAGGCAGCGTAGAGAGCTGCCTTAACACGTAACTGCGCTATGCTAAATGCTATACGTAAGTTCACAGTACATTAGTGAATTGATATCATGTGACCGCTGCTGCTACGTTCTCTAACTAGTGGGCAGGATAACACTACAGTCAGGATGACAGCGCTAGAGACGATAGAGAAACTTTGTTTAGAGGAAAAACATGTTTTAAAAGATGGAGACCAACACCTGAGCTACCAGACCTTCAGCAAAGGTAAGGTCAGAACATTGTTGGTACTTTCTACAGTGAATGGAACAAAAGGAAGGATTGACTTTGTGGATGATCCTCACTGAGGATGTTCTGAGTTGTTGTTGTTGTCATTTTCTCTGTTTCTGTGTTTCCAACACAAGCAACAGATGTGCTGTCGTGTCATGAGATATATGTTGTTGGAAAGTATGGAGGCTATATTAAATAATGTTTATGTTTCTTTAATGGTGTTTATGATGTTGATTTTGTTAGATGATAAATACTTGTTCATGTGGATCTTGTTGGGTTTTTTCTTTCTTATTATGAATTTGATATTTTGATAAGCGCATTGAGATGACTTTGTTGTAAATTGATTTGAATTGAATTAACACTTGACAGGAGAAACATATGAAATTGTCATTGGTGGTCTCCCCTACCCAACCCTAGTGGTCAGGGTACGTCACAGGCAGCATGTGTATTTCCATTTCCGGTTCCTTTAATATAAAATACCCTGTTGTGTTTTAAGACCTGAGGCCGTCGAGTCTGATGACTTTTATTTTGAAGCCTGAGGCTGTGCCATTTGACGGCGCTTGGTTTGATAAGTGACGCTGTTAGATTTGAATTAGGTTTTGCTGAGTCATGAGTCCGTTTGGTCTGATAAATGATACCTAATACCTCATTCAGACCTGATGATGTCATAAAATGTGCACTGTAATGTAGTAATCTTTACACAAGACTCTTATAATTTTTGTGTATTAGCTAATCAGGCTAATGAAGGTCATTCAACTGGACCTGATGAACAAAAGCTCTTTAACAAAGTGTAGAAAAAATTTCATAATTTTATAATTCCACTCAACAACTACCAACACAGTGTTACTTTCAAACAGAAAAGTACAGTGGCTGATTATATATGAACATATATATTGTTGCCAAGCAGCTCTCCTGATTAATTTGATTTTGAATTAAAATTACATGATTGCAAAACATTTCTAATGTTACCCTTATTACAAAATTGTTTTGTTTTTTTTTCACTCTGTTCATTTAATTCAACACAAAGATGTTTTAACCACAGTTTGTTCCACTATCTAAAGCTTTAAGTTTAATCCTGCAGGACCAATAATAACAACAATACTGTAACAATACCATTGTACTTCAACAAATAAAGCATCCTATTCTTCCAGGTGCTTTTAACCTCTCATAAACAATATCATTCAACATATCATGAAGTGATAAAAAGCTGTTTTACTCGTTCAGTGCAGCAGCTCCAAGAGTTTACAAGAACTAAAGAGAAATGATTTAGTTTGATCCTCTCTCTGTTTCAAAAGCACTTAGTGACAACATTACACACATTCTTTTCAACATGAGAAAGTTCTTAATTGGAAACAACAAAGACGGAAGGTGAAAACCTGGCAGGAATAAACGTTTAAAAGCCCTTTAAAAGCCTTTCAGAGATGTATGAGAAGCTAATGTGAATGCTTTGGGAGGAAGACCCTGGGATAATCTGCATGTATTCTTCTTTAAAATGTTCAGGGTAATGCATATTGAAAGAACTGGCTCTTGGTTAAGCTATTCTTACTTTTTTCTTTACCAAAACAGATCAATGATGGTGGATCTGTTAAGAGTTTATAAAGTACTGCAGCTCCACTGAGCCGAGCTCTTCAATCAATTCATCTTCCTAGTTTTTTTTTCTCCTTCCTGTTTACTTAGACTCAATTCCTCCTCCACGGACGCTCGGGAGAGGAATCGTTGGTGAGATTCTGAGTCGTATCGATCCACTTTGTAAAAGTCCTTTTTTGTGTGTCTGCACTCTTCAGAGGACCTTCATCACCAGGGACATCGTAGCCACAGACGGAGGGAACCGGAGCAGCTCTGTGGTGCTCTCTGTCACCATCACCAACGTGAAGAACCAGCCCCCACAGTGGGGCAAAGACAGCTACAGCGTGGTCATCCCAGAAAACACCATCCGGGACACGCCCATAGTGGTACGCTCGGCTCGTCGGTACATGTACCCCTAGGGGTACGCAATGGCACTACAGAGGGTACTTGAGAGGGACAGAGAAGGGAAAAGTAAGAAATGACAACAACAAAAAAAGGAAAAAAAAAACATTAAAATATGGGGTTTTATAATTTTCATTTTGTTAAAAATGATAATCATACTAAATATTACCAGCAACTGACAAAATGATGACAAAAACACAAATTAAGAGAAAAATATACTGAATAATAAAAAGAACAAACAATGAAATACACAAAATGACATCATAAACACGCACTAAGAGAGAAAAATTCCAGCAACACAAAAACAACAACAGAGACACTAAATGAGAGACAAATACACAAGATCACTTCAAAATACACAAAAAAAGGGCTCGAGAACCAACTAACAAACACTAAAACTTGATTGTTTTTAACAGAGCTGCAGAAACATAGCTTGATTTTAACATTTTTAAATACATTTCTCACATTAAAGCTGCTGTACATTACATTTTTTAATCAGATAAAGACAGCGCATGAGGTCACTAATACATAAATTAAAAAAGTGGATATTTTTTGTTTTCATCTCCACTGTAAACACTCAACAGTGTTTTATGACCTCATTAAAATGTATAAAAATCTGGGCGCTATGAAATTAAAGTCGTAATATTTTGAGATGAAAGTCATAATTTTATGAGAATAAGATATAAATCTGATTGTGTTTGTTGTGGTTTTGGAGGATGTGGAACGTTTATGTTTGACACATGATGAAATACTATCATCACCACTATTCTCACTCTGCAGACGTTTGTGTTCGTTCCAAAGAACCAAACTGATGTGCAGCTAATATGCTCTTTTATTGTGGAGGAGGAAGTGGATGGTTGTGGATGCTGTAACATTACCACTTTATAAAGATACGGCTTTATTCTCATACAATTATGACTTTATTCTCAAAATATTACAACTTTAATCTCGTTGTGCTCAGATTTATTTTTTATTTTAACGTGGTCCTCATAGGCCTTTGTAACTCGGTTTATTAAAATGTATTAAAAGTCAAAAGTTGGATTACACAACATAATAAGCACAATATATTCTACAACTTCACACCTCACCCTCACTGCAAAACAATCTATTCTTCCCACCTTTTCTATTTCCTACCTTGAGTCTCTCCTCCCTGCTCCCTTTCCCCTCCCCTTCCCCCTCCCCCTCCACTTAGGTGTAACACTGCTCTCCCTTTTTATATCCTCCCTATAATAAAAGACTTCTTACCCTTCCTTAGGGAGGGCTGGTGACGGTCACAATTAAGCAATAAAATAAATCAATGTATTTTATTGCAATAACAAAATATGCATTGCTGTCTCATAATGATTGCACTTCCTGTGGTGTTGACCTTTGACAGCATGTGCAGACAAGTAGAAAAAAAAATGTATTAAAAGTCAGAAAAGTTTGGTGCATTGCATTGTGGGATGTGTAGTCCTGTAGACAGGTGCGTAAAAGTATTTGTACTTCATTCTAACTGTGAATTATTCTGTTTTCCCCAAAAACTTTCAACACTTTTCTTCTATTTTCACTGAAAATTGCACAAAAACAATAGTGGATGTTTATTTTGGAACTTACACAAAAATATCTGAATCAAGCAGACTCTGAATGACTGATGGAGTCACATAATATATCAATGCCTGGGAACAAATACTGGGAACAAACTAGAACAAAAATGGAGTCAAACCAATCACTGTCCTCCTCGTCGAAACACAAGAAATCAAAGTAAAAACTCTTCTATGATCGTCTACACGACTGCACATTATTATGGTTTTTAGTATTAGTATTAGTCTTAGTCTTAGTCTTTGTATTAGTCCTAGTATTATGGATGAAAATGCTCATTGGTTTATGATTGTTTTAGTCCAGTCTTAGTCAATTAAAAAGAAGCCGTTTTAGTTTGATTTTAGTTTAAAAAAAAAAAAAGAGTATTAGTCTTTCTTTTAACATTAATTCAGATTAATAATTGCTGTAATCGTCACTGATGATGAAAATATTAAACATAATAAAACCTAACCCAGTAAGAATGAAGTAAACACCATAGAATCCATAATCTACGATACTCAACTTCCCACAATGCACCAAACTTTTCCACTAATTTCAATGTGAGAGTGTTTACAGTGGAGATTCCAAGTGGGAATTTCAACCTATTTACATTTTTTAAAAAAAATGTTAAGCAAGTTATCTTTGACGTATGGATCTATGAGGTGACATTAAGACTGAAACACATCCTCCACTGTTTTTACAAATGTAGCCTAAAACCTTTGAAATGTCCTTATCAGTGTATACTGTATATATATATATCTGCTACTAATTGATAGTGAAGTTTTTTTTATGATTAGTATAAAATACAAAGAGAGTGAGTTAGTGCACATTTCCTGTTGTATGTCACTTTAATGGCGTTAAATTAGTAGCTATGCTAACTGTCTAAGCTATGCACTGACTTTAGGGGGTTGTGGTTTTTCTATTGTGGACATTTGAGTTGTTTTTTAGCCTAAATCATTGCACACAGTTGTCAGACATGTCGGGCGATGCCTCACAGGGTGTCTCATTATTACAGTCGCTACACTCGGTGGGTTGAACGGATACGGCGAGGTCACCCATAGGCACGCCGCCTCACGGCAGAGATGGCATTTTTGAATTTTAATTGGGGTGTCGAAGGCGTCATCTTTGAATATCCACCCTTTAATTAGTTGAAAGAAAGAACGCGACGCGTCTCGCTTTGGTTCCCGTGCACGCTCACATTTTAAACACAATGAATCTGAAGCATTTCTGCTTTATTTTAAACGCATATCATTTCATATTTTACAGTTAATACAATAAGCATTTATTGAAATCAGAATCAGAAATACTTTATTTATCCCAGTGGGAAATTACTTGCGTTACAGAGGCTTAAGAAATATTAGAAAATAAAAATATTAAATATACACTAAACAAAGAAAGAAATAAGAGAAAGAAAAACATTCAATATTTAAGTAGAAAATGGTTTAAATTATTATTATTATTATTATTATAATAATAATAATAATAATAATAATAATAATAATAATAATAATAATAATAATAATAACAGATATATACAACAGTCAAAGCTGTCAGGTTACAGTGAAATGCCTTGGAATAATGTTTTGTACCATAGACAAATAATTTTTTCATCTCAAACATAAAAAAAAAACCATTATAAAACAATATTTGTTCACTAAAAAAACAAAAGATGTCAGTATTAACGTAAAAAAGGAAAACGCAGAAAGCTACACTGTTGTTGTTGTTGTTGTTTTTTTTTTTCCCCACATGTTGTTTTGGAATAAAATCACTACATTTTGTGGTAGTTATGAATATAGAATGAAAAAATAAAATAAAAACAGCCTAAAAGTCAATGCTTTTTATTAACATATTAAAGGAAATGTGTCTATATTGATTCACATTTTTCTCTATTTGACTGATTTTACTTTTTTTTTTATCAACTACACCAAACTCACCATATTTTAACCTATTTCATCACTTTTTCTTTGCATATTTTTGCTCCTTTTTATGCAATTTTTCTACATTACTTTCATTCTTTTACACTTTTAAGACATTTTCAGCACTTATAAACCTTCTTTTCACCATATTTCATGATTATTTTTTTGCCAGTGTAACCACAATCACCATCTGTCATGCCCATTATCTGCCAGTTTAAAGTAATTGTTACTTTACTATTTGATACTTTGAACCCTTTTAACCACTTTTTAATTTTCAACTTTAACCAATTTCACCACCTTTTCTGCCATTTTTGGTCACTTTGAACCATTTTATTAGTGATTAAAACCAGGATTTCCATCTTTAAGATGACTATAATAATAATAATAATAATAAACGTTCCTGGATAACAGTGGATATTATTCAGATGAATAAATAAATGTGGTTATCACAGATTCATAGAAAAATGGACCATCATTTTACTGACTTTATGGATGGACCCCAAAAAGTGCAGTGGGGTTATTTTGGGAGTTGCATACAAAAAAGGTTGAGAACCACTGGTCTGAGAGAACCTATTGGTCAGGAGGCGGAGCTTTATTCTAGATCAGATGGTATCCAGTTCAGCATAAGTTACCATGGTGATTTAAGAGGTTAACCAGGGATGTGTTGAATAAATCCTGGAAGTTTAGCACGATAAGAGGAAATCCAGCTTCGTAGTACAGCTCCTCTAAAGTCTAATTATCTTTGTTCTTTTTTTAATTCCTTAAAGACGATCAAAGCCACATCTCCGTTGGGGGATCCCAGAGTGACGTACAACCTGGAGGATGGAATGGTACCTGAGACCAACATGCCTGTTCGCTTCTACCTGAGCCCCAACAGAGAGGATGGCTCCGCCTCCATCTTAGTGGCCGAGCCGTTGGACTACGAGACCACCAAGAACTTCCTGCTGAGGGTTCGAGCTCAGAACGTTGCAGCGGTGCCTCTGGCTGCCTTCACCACCGTCTACGTTAATGTCACAGGTGAGAATCACGTGACCAGCTTTCTGTTTTTATCCTTTGATGAATGTGTGACCGTTAGCCTCACAAAAAGGTTTTTATGTGTGGTGAGAACGTCTTTGTTTTTATCAATATGGAATGAGTGGAACCAATGAAAAGATGGAACACAGTTTATCATCAGGGGTTCTCTAAAACACTAGAACATGTGGATGAATAAGGCTTCTTCTGTTTTTAGCCACATGCAACACTTTCTGAAGAATACTAGCATGATAATCTAGTCCAGGGTTTCTCAAATGGGGGTATGTGTACCCCTAGGGGTACACGATGGCACTATGGGGGGTACTTTAGAGGAGAGTAAAAATGAACAATTACAAGTTTTAAAAAAATATGGGGATTTTAAAAGGTGTGTTTTTGGTTAGAATGATAATCATAATGATGATGGAAATGATCTTGATTGGGACATGAACTGAAAATACCAGGGTCAGTCTTGGTTCCACACCAGGTGGGAGATGATCAGAATTGATTAAATGGGGTTTTCAACCATGGGGTCGTGGCTCTATGTGGTGTCGCCTGGAATTAAAATGGGGTTGCATAAAATGTCTAGTAATTGGTAAAAACACTTTTTTATGACTAAAATATATATATAATATAATTCTACAACACAAAAATATCTCTGGGGTCACTAGAAATTTGCGATATTAAATGGGGTCACGACCTGAAAAAGGTTGGGAACCACTACACTAAATACTTACTGTATTTACAAAGTTAGATTCTTTAAAATATGTGTTAACACTCATTCATTCATCATGTCTAGAATTGTTGTTGTTTTCTTTTTGTTTTTTGTTTTTTTATTCTGAGAAAAATGTCTGGACAAAAGAGGTACTTTCATTCAGA